>NC_064303.1:86399624-86676825 GCF_023373825.1 Bactrocera dorsalis
AGTGGTCGACCAAAATGGTACATATTTGGTTCATTAAAGTTCATTATAAATGTAAAAAAAATAAGGTGAAATTTGATTAGAAATACGAAAAGACTTTTTCGACTACCTAATATAAAGTTGTGTCAATTACTGAAAAAACTTCCCTGCCTTTGACCGTTGCAAATTGCGAGAGTATAAAATATTCGATTACACACGAATTTTGTCTTCCTTAATTGTGAATATTTCTTTTGCTTAAAAAGGAAGCTGATTTGCATTGCATGGAAATTTCTTATCATTGCTTAAACAGGCACATACCATATACATATGTATATTAGGGTGTGCGTTATTTTCGAAGTTAATTTTTTGGTTTCAAGCGCCTCCTTGCAGTTTCAATTTTTGTCTTCAAAAAGGATGTAAAGCAGCTCTTTATTTTTTTAATGCAATTTTTTAATGTTTTCTACAAATTAAAAATTAAACTTAAAACTGTGCAGTTGCAATATTCAATTACAAACTTTTTCTATCTACAAAAATGGTTTGGATGATCTTCTTTCTTAAACAGGTTTTTTTTAAAGTTATACACAGTTAAAGTTCTACATCAAATACAATATATGGTATGTACTGTAGTCATGCAGTACACCATGTCGCATGAGCAACACAGATTGTATATACATATAAAACAGTTTTATGAACATTCAGGTCGTTTGCTGTATAACTTAAAGTGCTTATAACTATTAGAGAAATGTTCTTATAGTAAAAATTAACGAGATCTTTGTTTTAGAGCGGAATTTAGCATACTACTTTTTCAAAGTTTGCAGATTTAGTTGCTTAATGAAAAATATCAAAAAATCTCAAGAAAGAAATATATATTACGCACAGTATAAGTTGAAAATAAAGGGGCTTTTTTTCGTTGGGTCCTTCTTTTTAGAACAAAAATTGGATAAAAATTAACAAGCCATTTGAAAAAAAAGCTATTTGGTAAATAACGAACATCCTAATGTATGTATATGTAAGTATGATTTTGGTGCGACAATCTCACAACAGAAATTTCTATTGGAGTTATATACTTAGTATGCTTATCGTTGGTTTTCGGTCGGATATGTCCACTTTCCACGGACGTTATAGCCAGTTAGTGAAATCAATCCGATAAAATTATGGCTGTAAATATGCTCTTTACATTTCTATTAGCGCAGCTTTTGACTCATCCAAATTGTGGTATATACAAGTACAAATATTCGAATAAAATAAAGAAGTTTTATATAACGTAATGATAATACATAAAATACATAATAAATATATAAGATGTGGTTTATTCAAAAATCACGTAAGGTCATAGTAATTTATGAGATATGAATTCTATATAAAAGTGGGCAGAGATATATGTGCATGCTTAAAATAATGGACCCGCGAAATCTGAAGTTTGTAACAATGAATCTGACTCATGGTCGATCTCAAGTAAGATTTGATCAATTTATGTTTGCTAAAAGATCTTTCATAAGATGCAATTGATACAGGTATAGTGAGTATTTGCGTGGCTTCTAGTTCCTAAATTTTATATACCTAATATCGAAGATATTTTGTAAAAATTCACTTTTGTTCGAACCACCTCATGAAACTTGTAGGTAGGTAGATAAAGGGGGGCGGCAGAACATCCTTGGCCCCGGGCGCCCGAAGTTGTAGCTACGCCACTGGACGTGGATTATCTCAGGACTTATGAATTATATTAGGATTTGATATATAGTGAAAATATAATCTTCCTAGCTCACATAGTAGAGACTGATATTTTCACTAAATGAATCCGTACATCCATACGATATGTATACATGCCTTCAACTGTGGCTGCTGTAAGAAAAATATCACTCATACGCTCTGGCATACTTAATAACTCTTCTATAGAATACGAAATATACTACATATGTATAAGAAAAAAATTCATCTTTATTGCTCGTTTCCTACTCTTAAATATGATTTAATTTAGAAAAATATTGCAAAATACATAGAAAAGGAAGCGGATGACGTGAGTGAAGAAAATGTGCAAAAAGATTTATTTATATACGATTACTAAGTCACAAGTCATGCAACACTTGTGGCAATTGAACATCCTTTCACAACGGCTTCTATAAAAAGGCAAAGTGTTTGCTTACTCAAACTAAATAAAGCGGATGCGTAGAAGGAAGTTTAAGGAATTGCAGTTATTGCATTGTAAGTTTATAAATGAATTTATGGTGTTAGGTGTAGAAAGACATGAAAGATTACAATTTTAAACAACTATTTTTGGCAGTAAATATATATTTTTTTAAAGGGGAAAATGGAACATAATTAAATATGGTTTCGACCTGAATAGACAGAAATTTGAAAAAAAATGTAATTTTAAAACTAGTGTTTAACCTGTGGTAGCTTTTTGTGTTTATCCAGTTTCAACCGAAACTCCTTGCGGTGACTATTACTAATGCTTGGGAATTCGTCTAAAATCCATCGGAAAAATATTTATTTTATTAATAGATAATTTAGAGCTTGATACAGCTTAGCTTTGAATTAACAAAATGGTAGGATTTTTTTCCGGATTTTGTAGAAAAATCAACAATTAATTGTTTATAACAATAGAATCAAAGCCAGGGAAAACTTTAAGCTGTGAAACGTCAACCGGAGGATTTGAATCCAAGTAACTTTATTTATATATATACCATATACAAGTAGAACTCATAACTCATATCCTGATCAACATATTCGGTTTGTTAGAAAAACGAAAGTCATTATACGAAGTGTATGGGAGTTGGGGTATTTTATCTATTAACTATTATCATGCCAAATTGTTAAAAAAATGTTTCCTGGGTACCATTAAGGTACCTCACATACAATCACCAGTCATATAGTATAAAGTCTGCCGGATGTTCGAAAATCCTGAAGTTGTTATAAGGGGGATATGTCAAGTTTTCGCCCCATTATATTCATGTTAGGCACAATGCTATACTGTTATGAGTCAAATACGTTCTGAAATTCTCATTGAGATAACTCAAATATTGGTCGATATATCCAGTTTAAAATCAGCTGGAAGTTAGAAATTCTATATATGAGGTATATGGGGGCTCAGGGTAGTATTGACCCAATTCAACCCATTTTTGATACACAGAGTTAATATTTGGGAAAGAATTATCTCTAAATTTCAATTGTATATCCTATTAATTGACCGATATTTTTGATCAAAAGTCAACTACAGATACTGGGGTCCACATATTCGGTACCTAAAGGCTTAAACGGTTTTGTTGAACTTGGGCAATTTTTGATCATAAGGTGGCATACACTAATGGCAATATCCGTGCAAAGATTCATCCCGTTTTATAAATTGCTTCTTGATTTGTGTACGGGAAAGTAAAAGAATCAAGTTTAATTTAAAATTGAGCTATATGGGAAGTAGACGTTGTTTTAGTACGATTTCGTCTATTTTTGCACTGGGATATAGGAATATGAAAAGAATGCTACGTTCTAAATTTAGTCGAAATCGGTTGGTCGGGACCGGAGATATGTGATTTCTTATAATATTTGAGCTTAGCAAATTTGGTTGCAGTAGCTTTAGTGGCTTAGGAGATATGTACATTAAACTTATTAGAAGGCGATATCACGCCCACATTTTCAAATTTTTATACCCACGTGCCCCTGCTACTGTGATTCCCTGTTCCAAATTAGAGATTTATATCTTAATTAAGTGCTTACTTATGGCACTTTATAGGTTTTCAGTTAATGGCGATTTGTGGGCGTGGCAGTGATCTGATTTGAGGAGGTATGTTTACAAAATTGCTTATTATCTTAATGATCGCTACAATCTTTGACGATACAATTCAGATTGGACAATTATACATATATCTGTCAAACAAATTGCCGACCGATCGAACGGAAGTCCTTGTTTGGAAAACTCATTTTCATTTTCCAAGGTATCCTTACGATTTGGCACCATTTTTTGTCAAAGTCATAGTTCCAATCTCTGGATCAGATCGGACAACTGTGGCATAAAGCTGCCATTAAACAGAGTGTTACAAACTTCGTGGCACAGGAAAGATTTACTTCTGACATGCTTAATTTTCATATTGCCGATGTGAACTTGGGACATATGTAAGATCAAGCAAAATATTTGGCTTTGAATATAACTGAAGGTCAAGGTTTAGTATAGCCCGAAACATGAATTAGTACATGCTTGAGTCAAAAATGAATTGGAAAAAATTAAAATTTACTTTTCATTCATTTAAATAAATTTTCTGCAGGGTACCAATGGTTATACATCTACGTAGGGGTTAAAGTTATGTGGCCGCGATTGCTCCTGCGACAAGGCCGATAACATATGCCATTTCGCGCGTACATAATTGGAGCTTATCGTTCGGAAAAGCGGTCGCCGAGCATTGTCAACAACAAAATCTATTGTAAATACCACTTGCTTTGTGGCAAATGCGGCAAATAACTGTGCATACTAAACCAAAATAAATTAAAATTCAGATACTCAAACGTACGTGTTGCATTTTAGATTTTGAGTTGTGGCGCAGCACAGCAACTCTCAATTAAATGCCTAATAAATTTAAAATAATTGCTGGCAGATTCTTTTATAATTCATTAACGCTGCGCTTTCTGTTGAAACGTTCATTTATTATATATTTCCAATTAATTTTATGCACATTTACTGTTAGCGGATTGAACACTGTGTAAGCCACAAAACAGCAATCAAGCTAAGCTTAACACATCGCACGTTCACGCACGCACTCACAAAGCACGCATGATGGAATATTGCTGACGCAAATTAGAAATCGCCCGTGCATCCCCGCCGGCTGGCAGTTTGGTGTTTAGCGATAGCATTTAAAAACAAAGCTGCAAATTGTGAAATGTGTTTGATTTATTGCAGAAAAACGGCGGAATTCGTTTATGAAACTCATTTGTTGCAGTATTGTGCGTTTGTGTTTTACGACGTGGCTGCGGATTTCATTTACTCGTAATGAACAATAACCGCATACGCAGTGGTGCACCAATTCCACAGCCATTCACACACGACGAATTGTTGGTGCTGGCTCGTTTACAAGTTTAATAAATGTACACATTTGCGACGATTTATGATGTTCATACTAATAACAATAGGCGCCAATAAGCAACAACTGCCTTATCGCCGATATAGCAAAATTACGATTCTTCAAGAACTAAGTTTAAATACATATTATATGTTATATGGTTATCTTTCATTTTATTGGTTCCTCTCGTTTACAATCATAACCTATCGATATTACCAATGAATAAATATGCTACGCAACAAAAATTTCACAAGCTTTTCTTAAATATAGGTCTTAAGTTTGATATTTTTGAAATATGTGTGTACCACTTTCTACATCTTCTTCTTTACTGGCGTAGACACCGTTTAAGCGGTTATAGCCAAGTAAACAACAGCACGCCAATCGTTCTTCCTTTTCGCTGTTTGGCGCCAACAAGATTCCAAGTGTAGCTATGTCCTTCTCCACCTGGTCCTTCCAACAAAGTAGAGGTCTTCCTCTTTCTCTGCTTCCCCCAGTGGGTACTGCGTCGAATACTATTGAGCTGGACGGAGATGATGAATGATTTGTAGAATTCGGTCTTCATTTTTCAAGAGAGGAATTTACTTCGCAAGAGCTATTCTGCGTTGGATTTCCAGGCTGACATTGTTGATGGTGTTAATGCTGGTTCCAAGATATACGAAATTATCTACGACTTCGAAGTTATGAATGTCAACAGTAACGTTCCCCCTGCGGGTAGGGGGACCCCCTTGGTTCGGGGGGGAAACAGAAGGCGACTAAGATCCTGGGCACCAGTCCAGAGTTGTGTGGAAACTCAACTGGTAGTAGCTTCGGTTACAAGGTCATACCAAAGACTTTAACCTGGTACCACGGGGAGCAGTTAGCCCTTGGAGGTAACTCCAATCTGCTCATTGGGGTTGGCTCTTTGTGGAGATTCGTGGTGGTTGTGGTTAAAATCCAAATCACGGGAAGAACTGGCTCAGTCAGTTTGAATGTGGAGTTACATTGCAACCTGGTGCCGTGCACATAGTACGGAAGAGGTTTTAGATGGGCCTCGAACCCTACCAAGGCGGTTAGTGTGTCCATGCCCCACTGCCAATTGGTACTGAAAATGCTTACCCAGTTTTCAGAGCGCTCATCAAAGCATTGTATTGATCCGTTGTGCTTCTGAGCACCGTGGAGTTACGCTGTCGACAGCAGGATCCCACGTTAAACACACTTCACAGTTGTCAACAGTAAAGTGGGAGATAAGTCGCAAGTACGACGATTGTTTGTTTGATGATTTTTTCGATTCTTTTTTCTCCGGTCTTGAAACCTTCTTCGTCTTTTGACTTTTCCGAAAACCCATGGTTTCGTTAGCTGCTTTACGTTAGGAACTTGAAATGCCGTCCCACATTTCTCTTATACCGAGTTGCTGAAGAGTGCTCTCAGAGAGTAGAAGTGCAAGTCGAACAGATAATCGTGTAGCTGTCTCGACGTCGAACCTTCTTTGTGTTTGTTGACGAGCGTTTTTTGATGCACAGAGGCGGGTACGTATCTTCGCTGGAACAAGATAGTCAATGCTAAGACCTCGGAGCGTACGCACTAAACGTAAAACTCTAAAGACATCTCTTCAGTCTATCATAACATGATCGATCTAGTTGGTGGCGTTTCGATCTCTAGGCAGACAGGTAGCTTGATAAATTTTTCTATTATAGAATATAGTACTACGCGGTGTTTGAGATTATAAATTTGAAAAATACAGAAAATATTTATCATAAATACTTCATAGACAATATAATTTTCAAAGATTAAAAGAATTATTTTTGTTGCCAAAACTTACTGCTTTGACTTCAGTATATTAAAACGTAACGCTTCAAAAATACTATAGATATTGAGTATGATAAATTAGTTCCGCACCAAGAGTCGTTTTGGTCAATGAACTTACTATTCGTATTCATATCCGTTTTCCTGTAACTGACGTAAGTGGAGGGAAACAAGTGGTGTGCATATGCCTGAAGAGCGCGGTGAGCTGTGACAAAATACATAAGTACATATGTATGTCCGTAGGAGTGTTGCTAGAAGTAAAAAGTTGTTCGAACACATGTAGATGCAAATCTGAATGCGAAGAGGGAATATGTGAACACGAAAAGGGAAAGAAACTTGATGCAATAAGCTCTTGGAAGCCCAAATGACACCAAATTGAAATTGTGTGAAATATTCCTCACGTTTTCCTAAGAATTTCTTATGAATGCAAGTGCCGGTCGCAATAAGGAGACAAACTACATGAAAGCTTAATTAAATCTATATTTTTGCCTGAATGGAGCAGCAGCCAGGCAGACAGTTTCCTAATTGACACTTGAAGTTGATGAAAATTAAATGAAGATGATTTTAATAAACAAATTTAAATTTTTACAAGTAAATATACATATATATATATGTATATGTAATAAATTTTGAGAAATAAATTTTTTAGTCGACTAATTGCATCTGAAGTCTAACGACGTTTGACTAGTTTTGAATTGCTTTGGGAAGTTACTCTACAAATAATGATCATAGAACATGAATTTTAGGAGTTTTAAATCTTTAAATGACTATAATTGTCATCTAGTATCCTAAAGTGTATAGATCGAAGTCTCAAATAATACATAGAGTAGAGCATACCAGTGGTCTTTCAGAACGCAATGTTGTACCAGAAGTTGCCAAGTGGGCTTCTTCTCTAGGCAGCAAGCCCAAAAAACTTGTAGTGAACAACCTTGAGGTAATTAAGACTATATGAAGCGCGTTAGGTTATACAAGTAGGCCATAACTAGACTCTCAGTAGGTAACTCGCTTAATATAATCTGGGAACGCAGTTAGAAAGGAATAGAGGGTAACGAAAAAGCAGAAGAGTTCGCTCGCTCGAAGAGAGCTGGAAATACTATTCCTCAAAGCTGTCGCAGATCAGCTCCCTCAAGGATGGTTTCAAGCAATATATCCAAGAAGAACATCTCAAGTATTGCAACACAGGGCATACCATAAAGTTAGTTTGGTGCAGTGCCAAAGTGAATTTAGTAATATTGCTGGTGCTTTTAATACTCCACCTTAAAAAAATTGGAAAAGTGGTTTCAGCGGAGAACATGCGCGGAGAATGATGACACGCTGGAACATTATCTTTACGAATGGCTAGCCCTGAACCGGATGAAATGGTTCTGTTAAATGGAATCGTACCCAAAGTGATGGGCTGGATCGATTAGTTTTCAGTTACAAATTAATACCAATTACAAATTAATAGCAAAAATTATATGTGACCTGGTCTACTAAAAGGGAGCTAACGTGTGAAAACTAGTTTTCTGGGAAACAGCTGTTAAAAATAAACAGTCAGTTTCTCGTTATCTCATTAATTGTTCTCCTTTTTTGACACCTAAGCCCCCTTTCCGTAGACCAGGTCACATATTCTTTTTGTAGACAGAAGTAAAAACTTGACATTCAACAAGTATTTTTGCTTTAGTGTATGCCTCTCAAGGATTATCAAAGGTGCTGAGGGCAACCAACTCTGAATTGTTGGCGGCCTCGTACATATAATGTCGTAATTGTTTACATGCATACATTAGAGCGGGTCGCTTTACAGGGAGCCAAAAAAAAAGTCGCGCAGGCCGTTAATGTTCTACGGTTTATTCTGAACAACTTTGCCAAAGAGACAATGGGTCTAAAACCGGTTTCAAGGCAGCGAAGTTTTTTTTTAGATCCAGATCGGACAACTTTATGAAATATCATACATACAACCGATTTTCCTGACTTTTTAAACTTTGCCTTAGAAATTGCTGGTAGGAAACCGGTCAAATTTGACCCGCTCTAACATACGAACAGGCATATGTATAAATTGTAGCATTTATTTTTAAATTTTTATGTAATGATACAACAGCAGTAAAAATGCTCGGCACCCCATTGAATAACTCAATTTTATCTCTTTAAATATGCATGTCTACTATGTACATTTGTATATATGTACATATATGTATACATATATAAAATGGAATTAGAGAATTATGTGTGTTGAATGCCAAGGTCTTGAATAAATATGCACAAAGGCTAAAATATTATGTATGGATAATATATTATGTACATATGTATATATACATTGTATATATGTACATATACATATGTATCTACAAAAGTACACACAAGTTCAAACATCCAAAAATTTCGAAAAATGTGATTTGTTGCCAACTTAGTAAAACACATATTTGAGCATATCAGCAAACATGCTTGTTATGTGTTGATATTTGCCTAGAGATTTTGATGGATCGTTGTAACTTATTGATGATATGACAGCCACGGCAGCGCACACTGAGGTGAAGCCTGATGATTTCCGTGGAAAAAACTTGAACAGAGCAACAAAAATGCTTACTCAATTCTATATATTATAGGTCAATTGCGCGCTGAAGTTGATTAACACACAACAGGACCCAAAGACACAACAAGGGTGGAAAACGTAAACAAATTTACAGAATGGTTACTTAGTTGCGAAATAAGTGAATGAGCGAATTCTTGGTCAAAGCTAACTTAACTCAAAGAAAAATTAGAAGTAAAAAAACATACTAATAAAGTTTGTCTTACCATTACTTTCAACCAACAACTAATATGAAGTAAGGACGGATAAAAGTAAGGAATAACCCAAAATTTTATATTCTTGCAAGGTAAAGCGAAATCTAGAAATTCCCCTGGTGGCGCCATCTATATGTCGACTGATGCGTTAGAATCTGTTATCTTTATCGACTGTCCAGTGAGAATTTCATGACATTTCATTTATTGCAAGTGAAGCTATTGCGTTTTAAGTGTCAATATGTTTGTGTTATCGGTACGCAAATGAGCTTCGAACAAAGAGCCAACATTAAATTTTGTTTTAACATTAGTAAAACTTTTACCCAAACGTTTTAATTAATGAAACAAATTTATGGCGATGATTGCCCATCCCGTAACAGAGTGCAAGAGTGGTTTCAACGTTTTCAAAGTGATCGTGAGGCATAAATGACGATCAACATGTGGGCCAATCAAAATTTGTGATCACAGGAAATTCCATCGAAACTGTGCGTGTGCGTAAATTCTTCAAAAATCAGTCGAAATCATCATTGAAATTCATGAAAATGTAATTGAACATCTCCAAAACATCGATTTATCGCATTTTGACTGAACATTTGGGCTTACGAAAGGTGTGTGCACGGTTTGTTCCGCATAAATTGACTGACAACCAAAAATTGCTCTCATCGATCGAAGCTTGTGGCCGATTATTTGACCAAAAATCAAATTTTAACCACTCCTCGTATTCACCTAATCTGGCACCGTGCGACTTCTTCCTATTCGGAAAAATGTATTTGCCTATGAAAGGAAAGCTTTATGCAGACGTAGAGGCCATTCAAAAGACATGCACCGACATACTGGCGACCATACCGGCCAACGAGCTAAAACACTCATTCGACATGCTTTTGGACCGTGCAAAAAGCTGTATTGTAGCAGAAGGAGACTATTTTGAACGAAATAAACTGATTTTGAAGAAAAAACTATTCTTTCTGTTTTTTTTATCCTGTTTACTTTGGAACGCGCGTTGTATACAGTTTTCGTATATATATTAATTAAAAGTAAGAAGCATTTCATTCGCTATTTACTATCCAAGGCAAGAGAATGCACTGTTATTAGAAAGAAATAAATGTCAATCGGAAGTTCAAAAATATTTATATTAGGTTTATGAAGTCTAAGTATTGACCCAATTTATTTATATGAAAAGTAGGCGTGGTTGTAGTCCGATTTTGCCCATCTTCACAGTGTATGATAGGAATGATTGGGAGCGCTTTATATTTCTCTTTCTCAAATTTTTACACCTGCTCCTATAAAGCTTTACTCAAGCATTTTAATAGGTTAATATAACGCTTGTGACGCATTCAGTGAATTACATATCTTACTTTTATTAGTTTTCAACATAACCGTTATAAAGGGATTAAGCGAGATTATTATCTGATATCACCCATTTTCACAGTGTATGAAGAAGTGTTAAAAATTTTAAAGAGATAATCTTCAACAAGTAAGGAAGAGCTAAGTTCGGGCGCAACCGAACATTTTATACTCTTGCAACTTGCAAGAATCAAATCCTGGGAAATACGTACGGTTTAAAACCAATCATATAGAGTAAAGTCAGCCGGAAGTTCGAAAATTCTGATATTAGTTATATGGCGGCGAGGCCAAGTTTTCGTTCAAATTGATCTATTTTATTCACATAACTCACATATTGGCCGATATGTAAGGTACAAAGTCACCACGAAGTTCGGAAATCTTTATATTAAGTGTATGGGGGCTAAGGGAAGTAAGTATTGGCCCATTCAACCCATTTTTGACAGACAAACAGACCATTATAAAAGAAGGATTATCGCATAATTTCGGTTAGTTTAGTTCAGTGGTCTAAATATTCGGTACTTATGGTCTTAAACAGTTTTTATTGGATTTAAACAATTTATGGTCACGAGGTGGCATACACCAAAAACATCATTCGTGCAAAGTTTTATCTCGTTATATTAATTGATTTTTGATTTGTGTACTGTAAGGGAATTAGGCGTGGTTGTTGTTCAATTGCGTCCATTTTCACAATGTGACATCAGAATGTAAGAGGAATGCCACCCACTAAATTTTGACGACATGGGTTGGTCGGGTCCCAAGATATATGATTTCACCAAAAGGGCGGTGTCAAACCCATTATCCTATTTTCACACCAGCTCCCATTAAGATCTCTCATACAATCTCGGTGGAAAAATTTAATCTCTGTGTCGTATTTAGTTATTGATTTATCGCGCTTTTACGTAGGCTGCTATATATATTTCTGGACTAGGCAACACTAATATCGGTATTCTGCTTGAGACGATTGTCTCATGTCTCTAATTGTCACAATCTTAATTTAGTGAATCTGTTAGTAGTATACTGTATAGTAGTATACGGTATAGTAGTATACTGTATCTGCCAGAATACCAAAATGAGACTCCTGACTAACAGAGTCACTTAATTACTATTGTGACAATTAGAGACATGAGACAATCGTCTCATGCAGAATACCGATATAAGTGTTGCCAGGTGCAATCTGACATTTCCATTGGAAAGTTTGACATTTTTTAGCATAACATCACTCAGAACGTTATGTCATTTAATCGTGAATTGTTTTATTTACAGGGAATTAAAAAATTCATCTCGGCCAAAAAATGGAATTACCTCGTGAACATTTTCGTGCGATCAGTTTTCACAACTTTCAACGTGGATTATCACGACAAGAGTGCTTCGATGAACTAAAATCTTTGTATGGCTATGACGCACCATCCTATAGCACTGTGAAAAACTGGTACAACGAATTCAATCGTGGCCGACGCTCGCTCAAAGACGAATTCCGTGAAGGTCGTTCAAAAACAGCCGTTGTGCCAGAAAACGTCGATGCCGTACGTGAACTGATAATGCAACACCGTCATGTAACATACCTTCAGATAGAGGCATGTCTATGCATTTCTCCCACCAGCATACATTCGATATTGCATGAACACCTGGCCGTAAAAAAAGGTTTGTTCTCGTCGGATCCCGCACAATTTGACAATCGCCCAAAAAAAGGCTCGTGTGGATTGGTGTAAAGAAATGCTGAAAAAATACGATCGCGGTGCTTCAAAAGACGTTTGTAAGATCGTCACAGGTGACGAATCATGGATCTATGCGTATGAGCCCGAAACAAAACAGCAATCGACCGTGTGGGTCTTCCAAGACGAGCCAAATCCAACGAAAAAAAAACATTTTCGTTGATAAATATGCCTATTTTCATTATTAGGCCAGAAATATATTTAGCAGCCCTCGTAGTAGTTTTTAACAGTACCGTTATATGGGATGTGAGCGTGGTTATCCATTGATTTCATCCATTTTTATATAGTTGGTAGAAGTTCTTATAAAATTTGTACTCAGCAAATTTGGTTATTGTAGCTTGACTGGTTTAGAAGATATGTACATTAAACTAGTTCATTTTTTTTTTGCTCCTACGATCCTCTGTACCAAATTACAGCTCTTTATCTTAATTTAGTGCTTAGTTATGGCACTTTATAGGTTTTCGGTTAATGGCTATTTGTGGGCGTAGCTGTGGTTCGATTGCGCCCATCTACGAACTCGAAATTTTTTTGTACTAAGGAACCTCTATGTATACCAAGTTTTATCAAGATATCTCAATTTTTACTCAAGTTACATCTTGCACAGACGGACGGACGGACGGACATACAGACAGACAGTCAACCGAATTTCAACTTTTCTCGTCATCTTGATCATTTAGACATATATACATAACCCTATATCTATCTCCTTTAGTTAGGTAAACAAAACTTTAATACTTGTAGCAATTGGTTGCAAGAGTATAAAAATCAGCACAGTTTCGTAGAACTCTCTTTTTATTGCTGGTACCTGAATCTCCTTTGCAGATATGGCTCATTCAATGCCCCAGATAACGGAAAATGCGTAAAAATGTACATATTTTAAAACTCATAAAGAAGAGATTAGGAACAACTGTTAGAACACATTAGTAAAGCCGTTAATGAGGTACCGTTATGCTTCTAATTCACGAATTGCCACCAGCTACACCGTTCAACCATCTACATATGTATGTATGTATGAGCACCGTTATTTTGCGCATAATGTGTTTAAAACTGTATGTGGCCACCTTAATCGCAGTATCCGTGCCAAGGCTCTCCTGCTCACAACACCCTTCTGTAATTCAACACATTAACATACAGAGCATCGTCTGGCTGAATGAAAAAGGAAATGTGTGAAATTCTCACCAAAATATTCACAACCGCAAATGTGTGGGCTGAGAATTGCCACTTGAAAATCTTTCAAATGTTTCCCCTCGCATACTTCCCCCTATTCTACGAAAGACGTACCTTTTAGGTGTTCAACAGCAAGAATTTAAGCGAACAGACAAATAAATTTTCGGGAAAAAGTTTTGTCAAAATGTTAGGATTTTCGGCAGCTTGTAATTTATATGCATACTTATGTATGTATATATAATAAGTAGGTAGTACGGTAAGCTTTTGATGTGTTAAAGGTGTTAGCACATGTGTCGTTGATATGGGTTGTTTGATGGGCAGTGACTTTTTGGAGGATGTATAGGACAGGAGGATGGAGTCATATGTAGAAGTTCACGCAAGTGAGGAAAGTTCTCTGATCGCCATTCACTTGGGAGTGGCCAGAAACGATTCTTTTACATATGACTCAAGCAGCTCACGACTTCCGGTCTTTGACCAAGTATCCTCTGGGTAGCCTAAGAACATCCGTTTGAAGGCGAGCTAACGTGAGAAGGCGAAATATCCCCTACATAGGGTTGTGCGCTGGGTTTGGGACCCGCCACGTAAAAAAACAACCCCAGCGAATAGCAACAACCAGCCTCGGATGAGAGACCCCCCTTTTGATGACGACCATGGAAAACGAAATAAGGACTACGAATTGAGGGCATGCACCTGGAATGTCCGGTCCCTTAATTGGGAAGGTGCCGCTGCCCAGCTGGTTGATGTCCTCGTGAAAATAAAGGCTGACATCACCGCCGTCCAAGAAATGCGATGGACGGGACAAGGACAAAGACGAGTAGGTCCTTGTGGCATTTACTACAGTGGCCATATAAAGGAGCGCAAGTTTGGTGTTGGATTCGTGGTGGGAGAGAGACTCCGTCGCCGAGTACTATCATTCACTCCGGTGAATGAACGTCGAGCCACAATCCGCATCAAAGCGAGGTTCTTCAACATATCGCTGATTTGCGCCCACGCCCCGACGGAAGAGAAGGACGATGTGACCAAAGATGACTTTTATGAGCGCTTGGAGCTCGCTTATGAGAGCTGCCCCCGCCACGATGTCAAAATCGTGCTTGGCGACTTCAACGCCAGGGTGGGCAAAGAAGGTATCTTTGGCACTACGGTCGGTAAATTCAGCCTCCACGAGGAAACATCCCCAAATGGGTTGAGGCTGATCGACTTCGCCGGGGCCCGAAATATGGTTATCTGTAGTACTAGATTCCAGCATAAGAAGATTCATCAAGCTACCTGGCTGTCTCCGGATCGAAAAACCACCAACCAGATCGATCATGTTGTGATAGACGGAAGACATGTCTCCAGTGTTTTAGATGTGCGTGCGCTCCGAGGTCCTAACATCGACTCGGACCACTATCTTGTTGCAGCTAAGATTCGCACCCGCCTCTGTGCAGCAAAAAACGCACGCCAACAAACACAAGGAAGGTTCGACGTCGAGAAGCTGCAATCACAACAGACAGCCGAGCGATTTTCTACTCGGCTTGCACTCCTGCTCTCTGAGAGCACTCGTCAACAACTCGGTATAAGGGAACTGTGGGACGGCATTTCAAACTCCTTACGTACAACTAGAACCGAAACCATTGGTTTTCGGAAGGTGCAAAAGAACAGCTGGTACGACGAGGAGTGCCGTGTCGCAGCGGAGAGAAAACAGGCTGCCTACCTCGCAACGTTACGATCGACCACAACACGTGCGGGATGGGATAGATACCGAGAGTTGAAGAGGGAAGCGAGACGCATTTGTAGACAGAAAAAGAAAGAGGCCGAAATGCGTGAGTACGAAGAGCTTGATAAGCTGGCCGACAGGGGTAATGCTCGAAAATTCTACCAAAAGATGCGGCGGCTTACAGAAGCTTTCAAGACCGGAACATACTCATGTAGAACCCCCCAAGGTGATCTAGTCACCGATGCCCAGAGCATACTTAAATTATGGAGGGAACACTTCTCCAGCCTGCTGAATGGCAGTGAACACACAACGCCAGGAGAAGACGAACCCGATTCCCCAATCGATGACGATGGAAAAGACGTTCCATTGCCCGACCAAGAAGAAGTTCGAATAGCAATTACCCGCCTGAAGAACAACAAAGCGGCGGGGGCGGATGGATTGCCAGCCGAGCTATTCAAACACGGCGGCGAAGAACTGATAAGGAGCATGCATCAGCTTCTTTGTAAAATATGGTCGGACGAAAGCATGCCCAACGATTGGAATTTAAGTGTGCTATGCCCAATCCATAAAAAAGGAGACCCCACAATCTGCGCCAACTACCGTGGGATTAGCCTCCTTAATATCGCGTATAAGGTTCTATCGAGCGTATTGTGTGAAAGATTAAAGCCCACCGTCAACAAACTGATTGGACCTTATCAGTGTGGCTTCAGACCTGGTAAATCAACAACCGACCAGATATTCACCATGCGCCAAATCTTGGAAAAGACCCGTGAAAGGAGAATCGACACACATCACCTCTTCGTCGATTTCAAAGCTGCTTTCGACAGCACGAAAAGGAGCTGCCTTTATGCCGCGATGTCTGAATTTGGCTCCGTCAGGATCGGGAAGGACCTCTCCGAGCCGTTCGATACCAAACGAGGTTTCAGACAAGGCGACTCCCTATCGTGCGACTTCTTCAATCTGCTGCTGGAGAAAATTATTCGAGCTGCAGAACTTAATCGAGCAGGTACAATCTTTTATAAGAGTGTACAGCTGCTGGCGTATGCCGATGATATTGATATCATCGGTCTCAACACCCGCGCCGTTAGTTCTGCTTTCTCCAGACTGAACAAGGAAGCAACGCAAATGGGTCTGGCAGTGAACGAGGGCAAGACGAAATATCTCCTGTCATCAAACAAACAGTCGTCGCACTCGCGACTTGGCACTCACGTCACTGTTGACAGTCATAACTTTGAAGTTGTAGATAATTTCGTCTATCTTGGAACCAGCGTAAACACCACCAACAATGTCAGCTTTGAAATCCAACGCAGGATAACTCTTGCCAACAGGTGCTACTTCGGACTAAGTAGGCAATTGAGAAGCAAAGTCCTCTCTCGACGAACAAAAACCAAACTCTATAAGTCACTCATAATACCCATCCTGTTATATGGTGCAGAGGCTTGGACGATGACAACATCTGATGAGTCGACGTTGCGAGTTTTCGAGAGAAAAGTTCTGCGAAAGATTAATGGTCCTTTGCGCGTTGGCCACGGCGAATATCGCATTCGATGGAACGATGAGCTGTACGAGATATACGGCGCATTGGCATAGTTCAGCGAATTAAAAGACAGCGGCTACGCTGGCTAGGTCATGTTGTCCGAATGGACGAAAACACTCCAGCTCTGAAAGTATTCGACGCGGTACCCGCCGGGGGAAGCAGAGGAAGAGGAAGACCTCCACTCCGTTGGAAGGACCAAGTGGAGAAGGACCTGGCTTCGCTTGGAATATCCAATTGGCGCCACGTAGCGAAGAGAAGAAACGACTGGCGCGCTGTTGTTGACTCGGCTATAATCGCGTAAGCGGTGTCTACGCCAGTAAAGAAGAAGATAAGACAGTAATATATTAAATGGCTTAATTAGTTCGTTCATCGTTCGTTCGTTAGAACAATCTATAAACAGTCCCGAAGTTGCCTTTGAACCAAAGAACGCAAAGCAAGTTGTAACTTATGTGTTCTCTGCTTAAACCGATTTAAGACCATGCCATATTTTCGCATTCACTTCAGTTAATTTTGGCAAGTGTTCAATTTAAAACTATCAAAGCCCTCGGCAGGTTCTCAACTGGTTTATACATGAATACATATGTATGTATAGGTATGTTTTTTTAAATAAATAGTTCCGATTGCTTTTATTTATTGTTGAGGCATTCACATGTGTTCTTGCGACATTTAAATTTAAATTTGCATAGACAATGAAAAGAGCGCCACGGAAACGTGAACTGGCAAATGTGAGCGGTGAGTTGTGCTCGTAAATAATTAGAACATAAATTTAGACCTGAATGCGCTGAATATTCGGCGAAAGGCGCGAGTTCATTTGGAGCTGTGTATCGGCTACTGTTTGTATTTAATTTACGAGCTTATTTACATATCGCTCATTTGCTGCAAGACCGGCATAATTCAAAAAACGTGATTTTTGAGTTAATGCTGCAGAATTGTTCGTTATATCATACTTCATGTTGAGTGAAAAATTCATATGAATATCTCTTATATGCTCCGCTTGAGAAGAGGTGTAAGGTTGGAGTCACCGTGTAAGGTTGTAGTAAGTTGAAAACTTTAAACGCGTTTTCTGGCGAATCGATTTTTTTGACTTATGCCGGTCTTGCAGCAAATGAGCGATATGCAAACAAACAACAAGGCCCAATCTTTCGAATACCGGTTATTGAGCAAGAATTTCAGAAAAAGATTTTTCGATTTCATTAAATTATATGGTTCAAGAGCTGGAAAGCTTTGGGCCAATTTGAGTTTAATTTTTCGTTTTTACGTTTGTTATTCTCTTCATTATCGAAAGCGTACTCAGTGATTATTATAGACTCTGAGGTATTGCTATGTTGACAGTATGGTATTGAGTTCGAATATTGTCTGATATTGCACTGCACTCATCTTTTCCAAAAGAATATTTCTTCTAAACGAATGATTTTAGGCGTCTTTTTTCAAAAATCGAATTCATATATTATGAATAAAACTATCTGATATTGCGAACCACGGGCTTACAAAAGGGGCGCTTGCAACCTACTGGGGTATCTCTATATCATAAGCCTTAGTTTCTGATGAGAAAAAGAGTATGAGGAAGTTCTTGATTCCCTGGAACTAAACGCATTACTGCAATTTTAAGTAACATATCTACATATATACATTAGTTTGGTTTTTCCCAGAACGAGGACAAGACGAGGTATCTTCTGTCATCGCACTCAGTCATAACTTCGAAGTCGTAGATAATTTCGTCTATCATGGAACCAGCATTATTAACTCCAACAACAACGTAAGCCTTGAAATCCTACGCAGAATAACTTTTGCCAACAGATGCTACTTCGGACTGAGTAAGCAATTGAGAAGTAAAGTTCTCTCCCGACGAGTAAAGATCAAACTCTACAAGTCACTCATCAACCCCGTCCTGCTTTATGGTGCAGAAGCTTGAATGATAACAACACCTGATGTGGCGGCGTTACGAGTTTCCGAGAGAAAGGTTCTGCGGACGAATGAATGGAACGATAGTTCAGCGAATTAAGAGACAGCGGCTACGTTGACTAGGTTATGTCGTCCGAAGGGATGAAAAGTCTGAGAGTATTTAACGCAGTACCCGTCGGGGGAAGCAAAGGAAGAGGAAGACCTCCGCTCCGTTGGAAGGACCAAGTGGAGAATGGAGAAGCACCTGGCTAAAATTGGAATCTCCAATTGGCGCAAACAGTGAAAAGGAAGAACAATTGACGTGCTGTTTTAAACTCGCCTTACCGCGTATGTGGTATCTACGCCAATAAAGAAGATGAAGATTTGAGATTGCTCTATTTGTCATGGGAAAATTTCCGTTTGTCTAGTTGGGATGTAATAAATATTAGTTGGAAAGCACTTCATTTCACTGCTGGGTGTATAAACATATTCCATTATGTAAAAGTAGTAAAAAATTATGCAACCGGGGATGTGTATATGACACAAAAGTGTGTATGTGTCATGAAAAATAATGCGATATCGACAACAATTCAGTAGTTCGTTTGTGTCTTCTGATATTTGCAACCGCAAAGCTGTGACTGCCGCAAATTGACTCGCATATTCGGTCGAGTATAAAGGCAAATAAACAAATTATGGAAGTGTTGAGTAAACAAGCGACAGTTCATTTTGGAATATCCGTTTATCTTCTTTTGTATTTATATGGGCGATGGCGTGAATGAAAATGCCGATTCACAAAAAAATTATTTATTTCAAATATACATATGTACATTGTATGATGAAATAAATATAAATTTTTTATACGGTATATTTAAATCAAACAATTGTGATTATTATTATTTTATTAATTAACTTTTAAATTGATTATTTTGGGTGCATCGAATGGGATTGGCTTGCCACCGTTTATTATAAGAGCATTATGTATGTATATTAAAAAACCTATAGTAAATAAAGGAAATGATGCAATTTTGATGCATGCTCAAGCTCTTATTAAGCGGTTAAAGCATGTCATTCGAAGAAGCGAGTAAGGAAGGACTAAATTCAGATGTAACCAAACATTAAGGATTGCTCATAAATGCTAGAAATGTAGAGGAAAGTATATCTCTAACCATATGGGAGTGTAAGATTATTCACAGCCACAACTAAAATATCTTGGAGTACTTATAGAATCAAGGTTCAAATTTAAGTATCACCTGGAATACACTGGAGATAAAGGGAATCAAATCCTAAACGCCTTATCAAGAATGATAGCAAATACTTAAAAGCTGTGTTCCAGCCGATATTTTTTACAAGCAAAGGTAATCAGATCGCCTGTATTATATGTGGCTCCAATATGGATCCAGACGCTTGACATGAAAGCATATGCCAGACAAGTAAATACAGTTCACATTTGCTTCTTCAAATGGTTTATAACGGTTTGATGACTACTAATTCAGCGATTTTGTCGCAATTTTCGACAACAGGCCTTTCGGAGGGTGGCGCATCTTCGACCGCCTCTACACCAGAACGAAAACGTTGAAACCATCGTTGTGCGGTGGAAATGGAAACTGTATCGGGTCCATAAACTGCACAAATTTTATTGACGGCTTAAGATGCCTTTATGCCTTTATCGTAAAGGGTGATTTTTTAAGAGCTTGATAACTTTTTTTTAAAAAAAAACGCATAAAATTTGCAAAATCTCATCGGTTCTTTATTTGAAACGTTAGATTGGTTCATGACATTTACTTTTTGAAGATAATTTCATTTAAATGTTGACCGCGGCTGCGTCTTAGGTGGTCCATTCGGAAAGTCCAATTTTGGGCAACTTTTTCGAGCATTTCGGCCGGAATAGCCCGAATTTCTTCGGAAATGTTGTCTTCCAAAGCTGGAATAGTTGCTGGCTTATTTCTGTAGACTTTAGACTTGACGTAGCCCCACAAAAAATAGTCTAAAGGCGTTAAATCGCATGATCTTGGTGGCCAACTTACGGGTCCATTTCTTGAGATGAATTGTTGTCCGAAGTTTTCCCTCAAAATGGCCATAGAATCGCGAGCTGTGTGGCATGTAGCCCCATCTTGTTGAAACCACATGTCAACCAAGTTCAGTTCTTCCATTTTTGGCAACAAAAAGTTTGTTAGCATCGAACGATAGCGATCGCCATTCACCGTAACGTTGCGTCCAACAGCATCTTTGAAAAAATACGGTCCAATGATTCCACCAGCGTACAAACCACACCAAACAGTGCATTTTTCGGGATGCATGGGCAGTTCTTGAACGGCTTCTGGTTGCTCTTCACCCCAAATGCGGCAATTTTGCTTATTTACGTAGCCATTCAACCAGAAATGAGCCTCATCGCTGAACAAAATTTGTCGATAAAAAAGAAAAGAACCGAACACTGATTTTGGTAATAAAATTCAATGATTTGCAAGCGTTGCTCGTTAGTAAGTCTATTCATGATGAAATGTCAAAGCATACTGAGCATCTTTCTCTTTGACACCATGTCTGAAATCCCACGTGATCTGTCAAATACTAATGCATGAAAATCCTAACCTCAAAAAAATCACCCGTTAGTAGTACTGTAAAATATGCCGTATTTTCTCTTTATTTTGCTCCATGTTTGCGACGCTATAACTCACGAACGACTTAAAAGAAACGACAATCAATCAAACACGTGTTAGCGCAAATGAAATGAGCTTTCCAAAAAGGTATAGCATGACCCGATGCGACGAATAAAACTAGAACTACGCGCTTTCGGCGCCAACTAACGAAAATACCGCAAGACTTTTTTGACAACACAATATTAAGCGGTGCTGCTGAAGTAATAGCAAGTATGATGCCCATTGACATCCAAAGCTTCCCAGGCAGTAGCAGTGGGAAACCTCATTTAAAGGACGGTGGACCCCCAAACTGATACCGGATCCATTCGTGGTTAGACAGACGACATGGGGACCTGGATTTCTACCTAATCCAAGTACTAAGAGGACATGTGTGCTTTAGAAGTTACTTGTAGTGCAGTGTGTTTTGAAGACTCTGAGCATGTATTCTTTTATTTCCCTCGTTTTTTAAGTACAAGGGAACAACTTAAAACTACACTCGGTGGTAGTGGTCAGAACTGCTTTCAAGCTGTCAGTGACGCTTCAGCCTCAATCATGACAAAATTGTGACATATAGAGCAAATTATACGTCCGTGCCATAGAAAGTCTGACTGGAGACTTAATTCTGGTACCACGAGGAGCAGGAGCCCTTGAATGTAACTCCAATCTGCTCATGCGGACTGGCCCCTCGGCGAGTATCGTGGTGGTTGTGGTTTATACCCAAAATGCGGGTAGAATTGACATTTTGTCAGTTCGATGTGGAGTTGCATTGCAACCGGGTGCGGACCCAAAGTACGGCAGAGGTTTTAGATGGGCCTCGAATCCTACCAAAGTTGGCTAGTGTGTCCATTCCACACTGCCAATTGGCACTGAAAAGCTTGGCATTTTCAGGGCGCTGATCAACGCTTTGATTTGATTCGTTGTACTTTTGAGTACCGTAGAGTAAGGCTGTCGTCAGCAGGTAACTACGTTAAACATTCCGGTTGTTGTCCGTGCCATAAAGGAGACTTAAATGTCTTTTCACTCCGACGAAGTAATACTTAATTAGGTGGTTCCGTGGGAAACTATAGAGTTGGGAGTAGATTAAGTTTAGCTGAATGAAGTTCCGCAATTCGGCTTTTGATGGTTTGTTCTTTGAATTTCATTAAGAAACCTCACAGATATATCAATATTTGCAGTTATAACTTATTTTAGGTATATGGCGACTGCGAGAACTATTGCCCTTATTACTTCATTGTAGGAAAGAGGATATAATGTGATTGAGAGATATTCTTTGTGAATTTCAATAAGATTTCTTACATATTGACCTATAGATGCGTTGTGCAAAGTTGTATTCCGATAACTTCATTGATGTTTGATTAGTATGCTGTAAATTCGAAGAATCAGACGGAAAAATTTGTTACAATTGTCGAGTGAGAATGTTTGGTTAACCTGACACACAAAATTTGGTTGAAATTTGTCACATAGTTCCTGAGGTATAGGATTTCACTTTAAGGTGAGCGGTGCCAAGCTTCTGGTTCAATTTTTATACCTGATGCTACAGAGCCTTTCCATACTATCTTGGTTGTGGAATTTAATGTTTGTTTTAGAGTCAGTGAGTTATCGCACTTTTGGTAGTTTTTAACCTAATAATAACATAATATAAATTTATCTAAAATCAATGGCAGCAACTATTCGAACGTGTCTCGAAAAAAATACATAGGTTTGCGGCAACCTTCATAGTGTATAAAAATAAACAAACGAAAATGTTATATACTGCAAAAGTTTTCTCTTGAATAACTATGTATGTAAGTATATGTAATTATGGATGTATAGCATATAGGGGCATGTAATCATAATGTAATATGATGTAACCGCAAGTTGGCGAAATTTTCAATTTGCTATACTTAGAGAAATAAGCTGGCATTGTGCTCTATATTTAAAGAAGTATTGCAATTACGGAAATTTGTAATCCAAATATTTAGTGTGGCCAATTCGATATTACATAAGTATACAAAAAATCTTGTATTAATGACACATTTCACATCTCGCCAACTCTCTATGCCATTATTTTGAGATTATACTTATTTTTACCGTTTGCTTCAATTGCTTCGTCTACTAAGTCGCTTGAAATGTAAGTCATTGACGGTTTATTGCCAATTATGTTGACATTGGGCTCCATATTTTCGAGGAGAAAAATAGCAGTTAGAAAGAACAAATTTTCAAATCGGAAATCGGTTCGGTTGATAAATACAAAATATTAACTATTCGCTTAATTCAGAATTTTATTTCAAGCTCTCTACATTTAATAAACAGCTGATATTTTAAATATAGTATACACCAACACTGTTACATTTATGCTGTAAAATTTTGATTTGTGATTGTTTATTATTTAATTTTTAATTAAAGATTTTCGTTATGCCCAATTTCTGCTCACTTATGTAGTCTGTGTGTTATTGTGTGCGCCGTAACTAGGTGAGTTCACTGACTTGCTGTGTAGCAGATATGATATTGATGATAAGCTTTTTCTCGTTGTGATCGCTTCACTAGTTTTGTTGTTTCCTTGTTATTTCTGCTTAATGATGCTGAATAACTGGTAGTTGTTATAATATTTTGTTGAGAATTTATAAAACGTTGTTGGTTCCGTTTTATACTTGATTTGTCACAAATTTATGAGACACTTTTTGAAAGGTATGACACCAGTGGACATTGGTTACTAATAAAAAAATCATATACATATTACGAGTATACTTAAGTTTGCATAAACTTTATTTACAAATATAGTTTATAAATAAAAAATATATGAGGATTTATTGGTTTCCTTAAAATTCTTTTACGACTGACATTTACTGTCTTTAGACTCGGCTCCGCGTTGATTCTGTGGGCGCTCTTAGATTAATATAGCTAAAAAATAAATCTCATAACTTTTCATTGGCTTACGAAAACACCAAAAGACCTTAACATCCGTAAATATTTAGGTTGGATTAGGTTGGATTAAGTAAAAAGGTTCTTTGTGGTATCTGGAACTCCTATAAAATTGATCTTAAATACCCTGATAAATCGACGAAGTGCTTTGAAGCGATCACAAATTTGTTGAGGTTGCTAATGTGAGTTTCGGCTCTGTTTCCTGGTTTGCCGAAGGAATGACTGCCGAGATGTGACAACCTAGGACTTACAAAAACTGGTCAATGAAGGAGAAAGTGTCTGAATGTTTCCACCTCACCTTGTTCCAAACAACTTTGACAGTTCGCGACCGACTGCGACAAGATGAACATTGCTAAGGACTAAGGAGCTCCTACGCTCTACTCTAGGCCAGAAAGATCTCACAGTCACGTAGAGGCCTGGTAAGTGCACAAGAGCTCCAAAAGTTCATTGCTAGAACGCAGGTGATAACGGAAATCCAAATCTTTTCTATTTCATTTGTCAGTGGGATAACAGTGCTCATTTTGCTATGTGTCGTTAATAAAGTAGCTTGATGCTACCTCTAGTGAGGTTACACATACCTTGGCTAATTTTGAAATAAGCTGCATTTCGGTCTAATACTATTATATATTACTAATTATATTTTAATAACAACCACTTCTGTGAAAGACACTACATAAGTCCATTAGCCTGAAGCAATGCTTGACTGAGAGCTCCTTACAGTAGACTTCAACCAAAGCTTCTTTCCTAGTTTCGACTCACCTGTAGAAAACCTCATTGCGCTTCTTTTACAGCGAATTCTTCTTATCCACATAGCCTTAGTCGGTATGTTAGCCCAGAAACAGCCACCAGGATTAGCTTCAATGACGCATTAGTCGAAGTTTTAAGGAATGCAACTGAAGAAGTAGAAAATACTTACTACTTAGTGGAATAAATTTTCGAATATCATTAGCAAAGCGTCGAAGCATATTTTAAGCCCCAATTCTATCAAAGAGCAGACCCCTTTTCACATTACTAACTTATACTAACATATGTATATTTTTATTGTTGTATGAAACCATTCTGGCACCTATCAACATAAGAGAACGCATTTTAAATGTCTTTATCAAACATTGTCCTTTTGTGTTAAGAATCACAGCTTTAATCTCAAGCGAAGTGTTTCAGTACATACATGTATACATATCTACATACATAATTATCCTTCACTGTGTCACTAACAATGCCTGCTATTATATCATACAGATTCATACTGACACACTTGACGGGAAACAAGCAATTACACTGGCTCATAATGCCTCGAGTGTGCTTTGAGTTTGTTTCGCAGCGTTTTATTTAGCAAAATCATAGTGTTGAACAATATATCTAGAAAGTTAAAAAATGTGCAAAGTTTTTTGCCAAATAGTGTTTCTATTTGCTGAATTTGTATATAACTACATAGTTTTTCCTGCTCATTCAATATAAACTTTTGCTCGCGGAAAGCCAAACAAATAAATTTAATAAAAAAATCATTAATTTATTAAACATGACAAAAATTATGCAATTTTTTAAGTCTTATAATTGTATAGTTTTTCGCTTCTGCCAGCGATACAGTTGCGGTTGTCTATTAACGTTATGGGCCCAACATTTTCCCAAATCCATGTACTAATCAGCAGAATAGAGTTTAACATTACATGAAAGAGTTGTGTAACAAACAAAAGTGGGTAAAGCTTTGAGCTTCTGCAAATCCTACATATTTTCTCCAGCTTTTTTATAATGCTCGTCATGATATTCGTAAGGTTTTAGAAATAATATTTTTATTTTCAATATATTAAGGTATCTTGACTTGACACCAATCATTTTTTTGACATTTTCTCTTGTTGTACTTAGTCTATTACAATTCACGCCTAAGGATACATACTTGTAGCTATTACAAGCTATTGTTAAACGTTCGTAAGCAAATAAATACATAAGACATACAATTGAAGAAGATAACAAATAATTGACCATTTTTTTTCAACTGGAATGTGTTTGAAGATTCCACATAATTGTAAAAGAAACTATTTTAAATTTTTTTTTTTTAATTTTTACGATGACCCAGCTAATTTTACTGGAGAAAAGTTATATGGGGTATTCCATACCAAATCGACCACTTTTGAACCCGACCCCTTTAGATTTTGCTGAAACTTATCCATCCTTTTCTAACTTTTGAAAAACATTTTTGAGAATTTTTTCAAAATTTTTTGTCCAGCTTCAAAAAAGTTATGAATTTTTCAAAAAAATGGCTTTTTTATTTTCAAATAGCCATAACTTTTGTAGAAAATGACTCTTGGGGACATTTTTTTTAAATTTTTGTTTTTGAGTGAACTTTCCGAAAAAATACACGAACAAAATTTAACACGATCAATTATATAAAATAATCGGTTTTTTTAAGTAAATTCGTCATTTTTTGGAAGTTCGGCATTTTTTTCCCTCAAAAAAAAACTTAAATTAATTTGACAACTATCTCTGACAATAAAATTGTAAAATTTTCAAAAATGAAAAAAGTTATTTTTCCGTAAACTTTATTTCTTCTGAGAAAACTTTTAAATTTATTGATCCAAAAATGTGTACACATATTATATCTTTTAACTGTATTTTAAGACTTAGTAATAGTAAAAGTATTTATTTGGAAAGGAACTACAGTTAATCCCCAGGAGCTCCTTTCAAAAAAGACGTTTTACCGTGACATCTATATCTCTGAACTGGACCTTCTGAAATACCAAACAGATTTCGTCAAAGTAATATTCCATCCAACGTTTTAAATTTGAATTATCTATATTTCGACATTGGAAACGTCAGATATTCAGTAAAAAGTCTAAAATTTACGACTCGCCACTTGACCACCCGAACCGTCTACAGTTCGCAGATTGGGCAGAAGATCGTTTGACCGAGGATGGTCAACTTTACCGAAAAATCATCTTTTCGGACGACGCTCATTTCCACCTCGATGGTTACGTTAACAAGCAGAATTGTCGCATTTGGGGTACAGAAAACCCGCACGTAATCGTCGAGAAGCCAATGCACCCAGCACGAACCACTGTATGGTGCGGATTTTGGTCTGGTGGAATCATCGGCCCATTTTTCTTTGAACCGCCGTAACCATCAATGGTGAGTGATTTCGCGCAATGTTAACCGTCAAACAAATTGAAGAGGAAGACTTGGACAACATTTGGTTCCAGCAGGACGGCGCTACGTGCCATAGAGCAAACGCTACACTCAATCTTTTACGCCCTATCTTCGAAATTTAAAATTTTATATGGCCCACCCTATATAACGAAGCAAGTTAAGCAAAATAAAATTGTTTGACAAAATGACGGTTTCTAAAAAAAGAATCGATTTTTGGTCCATATTTTTAAATTGTTAATAAAATAATATTTATCTGTGAGAAAAAATATTTGAATAATTACTAAAAAATATATTTAAGAAGCTCGTGTTAAAATTTAAGACTAATCGGTTTAGTCGCTTTCGAGTAATGTTGGTCACCTACTTTGAAAACACCATTTTGAGAAAAACGCGTTTGTCGTTTTCTTCACCTATGAACTTGTGGAAAGTAATGTTACGTTATTTTACATTTTAGGTGGCGATTTTTACATTGAGAAAATAAAATAAATTTTTGAAAATTCTAACTGCATATATGTAGCTCCTTCAATAAAGAGTACCACATCATTTCTCTGTATGAATATGAGAAAAGTAATAGTTGTTACTACGAAGAAGATAGACGTTACTTAACTCACTCAATGCACCGTAAAATTAGCCAGAATTGTCGGAAAGAAATGTTTTCTGATTTCAAATTTATATGAGCCTTATCTATGTACTGTTTGAAACCTAGTTTTTTGTTTTATTCTCATTAAATACTTTTTGATAGAAGCTCCAGCTAGTTGTTCAAAATCTTGATGTTTTTCATTAATAAAATTTTGATAAAAATATGATGGCTTATTTTTCCTTTACATTAAATTAGAACATATTTATGTGAAATTCCTCAGTTGTGGTGTACTTTTATGCTTCAATTATTATCACTTTTGCCGTCAAAAATTATTGGCATTAAAAAATCCTTTCTTTGAAGACTTTTTGCTTTTCTCAGTACAGTGGATACTTCAACTTCTCTTTGGATACTTCATCGTATATGTTTCCGTTAGTCATTCTTACAATGATGCCTATCAAGGATGTGCATTGAAATGGAGGGTTCTTATTAGATGTTGTAAGCAGACCCTTATCAATAAACACGGCTTTAGAACTAAAAGTTCCTAATCCGATCTAATCAAACCATTTTCTGTTATAATGCTGTGAGTTTGTATGTATGTTACTTACAGAATTACGAATTATGTAAGTACTTATGATCAAGATTTTGACAATTACCATTTTTGACCATTAGCATTAAGAAATTAATGTACATATTTTTTTCTTTTTTAACCGAATTTGTTTTTCCTGTATTGGTTTCAGAAGAACTAAGCAATTAAAAAAGCCGAAAATATGTTAACTCCGGCTGCACCGAAGCTAAATATACCCTTCAGAAATACAAAAGTTTTCATACAAAAACTGGATTTTGATCGATTTGCTTGTATGACAGCTATATGCTATAATGATCCGATCTACATTTTTCTGGAGATTGTAGCGTCGCTTTAGGTAATAATCTATGCCAAATTTTGTAAAGATATCTTCGCAAAAGAAAAAGTTTTCCATACAACGGCATGATTTTAACCGTTTAAAATACAAATGAACACTGTACCAAAAATAAATATTTTTTGAAGCAAAAAATTTTTCAATATAATTAAAAATTATTAAAATTAGTTCATTCATTGATATTTAATAAGAAAGCGTGTGTTGTATTTGGGTGCATTTCCTATTCCGTTTTCCGGTAAATGAGTGGATTTCCAGCTGAGCACCAAGTGAGTGAGCACCATAATAGCTGCTCAGTAGTGCATATTCGCCACAAATCGAAGAGACTGTACGGAAGTACCAAATTGAATGAGAAGTTTTCACCAAAGTAAACAAACAAAGCAGAGAGCAAAATCACATATCATATATACATGTATATACATATGTATATGAATATGTAGAAGTCTATGTGCAATCATGTGATGTCACGGATGAAGATTTGTTTGTTGTGTTCGTGCTTCAATTGAATTATTTTTTTGCTACAGTTTTTATTTGTTTACAGATACTTTGCCGTTGAGTTCGCCCAATTCACACACCCACACACACGCTTATTGCGCTTACAAACTTCGCAAGGCACTCGGCACTCAATCGACGCGCAGAAACTCAGTTGGCGTTTCACTCAAAGCGACAGCGGCAACGGCAGTGGCCTGCTGAGTGGCAAGTTGTGCTCGTCGAGATGTGTGTTTGTGTGTGACGAAGCGTGTTGGTGGGAATTTCAATTCGACGATTTCATTTAGTAGGTTTTTGCACATCGTTGCGCGTTCCGCGTTTGTTTTCAAACATTCTCGCGCTACTCACACGCCTTCTTCGGCTCATCACCCGTGATGTGGTGGTGCACCTTTCGTGAATTGTGCGATTCGTCTTAGTAATTATTGTGTAATCAACGAGTGTTGCTTATCGTCGACGCATTGCAACATAATACCGACATAATAATAACAATAGCAACAACAACAAGGCAGAGTGTGTGTGTGGCTGCGTTACTGTCATACGTTATTGTCTTTGTGCGACTTGCGGTGGCTTGTTTCGCGCTTGATTTATTAAGTGTTGCAAAAAGTTGAAACTCAGTGATAGTGCTGAAAGCGAAACGCTTTGAATTTATCTTGTCAACAAGCAAATATACATACATACGTACGTAGGCAATTGCATGCCAGCGCATCCACGGTGTGGCAGATACGTATCTGCAATTTCGTGCGTGTCAAAGTGCCAATTTCCTCGTTGGCAGCGTATTAATAAACGGTTATTAGCTTTTTGAATTGCTCACAAGTGCTTGCTAAAGTATCATAGCTCTATTAGCCAGCTGCTAAAACTTTCGCTTCGGCCAGCAGCCGACGTGATTTTGTTTGTTTATACATTTTCATGAACGCGCCGCATAAAAAGTGAAATAAGAGCATAAAATGGGCCACAAATAAACATACATACATACGTACAAATGTAAATGAATTCGAAGTAAGCGTGTCATGGCGTGACAATAAGCTGGAAGCAAACAAAAGCAGCGCAGAATTAAAACGTCTTTTGACTTGAATTACTCGTGAAGAGCAGCTGCCGGTACTTGAATATTGGGTAATCAAAATCAATTATTCGCGTCTCGTAATTCGATTGCGTGTAAGTTATACTCGTAAATATAACACTTTTCATATACAAATATACACAAGTACATATAACAAGTAAAATATACACCGGCATACATGTCTACATACATATTCATACATACAGACAGCTGCATAGAGATGTGTTTTCATTAAGTGCTTGTTTGAAATCGCTCACAGTGAATGAGCTATAGCTGTATAAACAATTATATAACTATTAGTACATACATACAAACATACATACATTTATATGTGTATGTAAATATACACACAAGTGTCTGAATATACATACATTTCTTCTGTGAGGGTGTCTTTGGCGAATTGACTTCATTTCACGAGAATCATGTAAGTGCTGAGAATTCATTCTGTGAAATGATTTTTGAGTTAAAAAACAAATAAATTTAAATTGTAATACAGGAAAGTAAACAATTATTTTTACTATGACTGCAAGTTTCTTATAATAGTATTCTTATTATTATTAGCAGAATAAAAGAAAAATAATATTTTTTACAAACAATAATAATAATATTGCCTGAAGCAAGTCTTTTTCATACGAGGCTGTTTCTTTTTTTTCATTGGGTGTGGGTTTTACGTGGCGGGTTCTAAACTCAGTGCACAACTCTGGGGAGAGATGTTTCGTCTTTTCACTTTAGCTTGCCTTCAAATGAATGTTTTTTGGATATCAAGAGAATATTTGGTCTAAGATCGGAAGTTGTGAGCTGGTTGAGCTATTGTAAAAGAATCGTTTTCTCACTTGAGTGAACTTCTATATATCCTGAACTGAAGCACTTACTGGAGGCTAAATTTGAAACCAGTTTTCCGGGTCCAGTTTTTAAACTGTTGTACGAGTTGAAATTTTACACAGAAATCGAACTGAGTTTTCATACCCATACGTAGATTTTTGTCGACAAAACTGGTGAGATGCGACGAAGGAAGACGAATGGACTGTGACGCTCGTGCTGGAGGACACATCGACACTAAAATTACAGTAAAAATCTCAAATTCCCTTAATGTCACCACTGTCAAATGTTTTAAAAAATGCGTACATTTTGACAACATTCTATCGGAGCGAAAAGTTTCGCATAATATTATCATATCTTAATATAATTATCGGGCGAGTTCACATCTTGTATTGAATTATAGTTTTCGTTTTATTTGTTTACTAAATCGGTGCATTTTTTAAAGAAAATTAAAAGGGTATATGTAAATACAGCTCAAACGTTTTATAATTTCGCCTGCGATTTGTTCTGACGGATAAATCACGAATCATATGTATATGTCAGTTTCTACAGAGTAGCATATTCCAATAAAAGTGATATGATTTCTAAAAAAAACACATTAATTGTTAAGTTGTGTTACATCACAACTTCTCGGAGACCAATGTTACAATTTTTTTAAATAATCGAATCTCTAAACTTTTCTCGCAATAAATCGGTTCTTGCACGAGTTGCGTGGTACCTAGCTCCGTCTTGTTGGAACCAGTTGTTGTCAAAATCAACTTCTTTCAATTACGACCATAAAAGGTTGGTTATCATCGATCCATATCGCTCTCTATTGATAGTAACGGTGTCACCAGCTTCATTCCGGAAGAAGTACGGACCGATGTCAATTTAGGTGAATGTAAGCTGTTTATGAATTATTTGCGGATTTTCTTCGCGCCAAAATCGACAATTTGGTTTATTTCCGCACAATGATTTTCTAAAAAAATCGTTATCGTTTTCAAGTAGTTCGTAGACAAAATCAGCAAATTCACTACGTTTACGGTGGTCCGTTGGCTTCAGTTCTTGAGTGAGAATAATTTTATATGGATTTGCATCCAAGTTCTTTAATAAAATCCGGCACGCTGTGGTTTAGGACAGTCCCAATTGTTGAGTACATCTCGGAATCGACAAATTGCGATTTTCAGCAACAATATTTTCATTACTGCGACCATAAAATACTATAAGCGCATGCAAATTTTCAATTGGAGAACGATTATTTAGACAATAAAATTGAATAATTTCTAAACGTTGTTTTTGCGTATATCTTTCAGTGTTAAATTTGTAAACATTACTGAATACAAAGAAAAAAATTACAGAACATGACATATTAAAAATGGCCGAAACGACACTTAGAAATAATATCATGCCCATTGGAAGACCTGGTATTATATGTTACTCTATTCGTTCACAAACATTCTCAATTTTTATACTCTCGCAACAAAGTTGCTAAAGAGAGTATTATAGTTTTGTTCACATAACGGTTGTTTGTAAGTCCTAAAACTAAAAGAGTCAGATATAGGTTTATATATACCAAAGTGATCAGGGTGACGAGTAGAGGTGAAATCCGGATGTCTGTCTGTCCGTCCCTCCGTCTGTCCGTCCGTGCAAGCTGTAACTTGAGTAAAAATTGAGATATCATAATGAAACTTGGTACACGTATTTCTTTGCTCCATAGGAAGGTTAAGTTCGAAGATGGGCAAAATCGGCCCACTGCCATGCCCACAAAATGGCGGAAACCGAAAACCTATGAAGTGTCATAACTAAGCCATAAATAAAGATATTAAAGTGAAATTTGGCACAAAGGATCGCATTAGGGAGGAGCATATTTGGACGTAATTTTTTTGGAAAAGTGGGCGTGGCCCCGCCCCATACTAAGTTTTAAAACTACTATAGCTATGTCAACCAAACTCTATAGAGTCGTTTCCTTCAGGCATTTCCATATACAGTTCAAAAATTGAAGAAATCGGATAATAACCACGCCCACCTCGCATACAAAGGTTATGTTGAAAATCACTAAAAGTGCGTTAACCGACTAACAAAAAACGTCAGAAACACAAAAAATTTACGGAAGAAATGGCAGAAGGAAGCTGCACCCAGGCTTTTTTTAAAAATTGAAAATGGGCGTGGCGTCGCCCACTTATGGACCAAAAACCATATCTCAGGAACTACTCGACCGATTTAAATGAAATTCGGTATATAATATTTTCTTAGCACCCTGATGACATGTACGAAATATGGGTGAAATCGGTTCACAACCACGCCTTTTTCCAATATAACGCTATTTTGAATTCCATCTGATGTCTTCTCTGTATAATATATACATTAGGAACCAATCATGATAGCGGAATAAAACTTTACACAAATACGGTATTTGAGCTGAGGTAGCTCTTGTGGAAAATTTGTCGTGATCGGACTATAACTTCACAACTTCAAGGTCCCTGATATCGAACAAGAAGAACTCAGTGCCTAACCTAACCTAACCTAATTTTTCATCGAAAATATCGGTTAATCTCTCAGAATTTAATTCTAATTAATTTTACAGCAAAATAAAAAAATATGTAAATGGCGGATAATGAAATCTCGATTATCACTTTATCATGCGAGAGTATAAAATTTTCGGTGACACCCGAACTTCGCCGTTCCTTACTTGTTGTACTTGTTGTTCCTTAAATATAAATAATTTTGTTGGTGCAATCAATATCAGCTATGTAATAAATAATTCAAATCGCTGTCTAAAGTAATCATTTATTAAACTTTATTGATAGCCGTTATACTTGAAAACAAAATTATAGCGAGCATTTAACGGTGTCAGTGGAGCGGCAGGTGTCCACAGCTTAGTTGGAAATTTAGAGAGAGGCGGACGACAATAAAAGACACCTGCGTCATTGTGGCACTCATGTCGTTGCAAGAAGAATGATGCTGGTCTCTTCTTCCGCTCATAAGCGTTTTCAAACGCTTTTAATGCGCAATTAGAATGCTTAGCGTCACTAGTATTTGTATTAATTATGCATAAATTTGTGACAGACAAAAGAATATTGCCTTCATTGAATCAGAACAATAATGCAAATGAGTGTAGCTCTTTGATTGGTCAGCTTGTGGCGTTTCCGGTTTTAGATTCATTAAACGATCAATGCTAATTTACTGAAATTATCACCTCTACTATTCTACTATGTGGGAGTTAATACTGAATAATAATGAGTCAAATTCTTGAAATTGTGAAGAAAGCTTACTTGAGTGTACGTAATGTGTACCCAGTAGGAAGCGTCATAAATAGTGGAATAAACGCTGGTTCGCAGTTCGGTTAACTATAATTGTCTATATACTTAATTAAAATAAGTAAAATATATACTCATATAAAACGTATTTGTAATTTCTGAATTGATTTTGTGGATCAGCTTTAATATTTTTCACGCTTCGCGTATGCAAGTATTTAGAGACGCATGTTCGTAAATAAACGTACATACGTAGGTAAATGGAAATATACTATCTCATCTGTCTCGTATTCTTGTTACTTCTTATCAGCTTTTGCTAAAAATAGCAATGCTACTATATAAACATACTTACATATATTTGCGTACACTTGTGTATACAGAGATTATTCACTGGAAGCTAAATAAAACTGAATTGTATTGACTTTTCGTTGACATGCTTTTCCGTTTACTTTAGAGCATAAGTATGTCTTATTGTCCTTGGCCTATTATAAAATTATGACTGTCACAAATTTCACTTTCGGATTATTTTCACAGACAGACTAATGTCAAACACTTTGTTTTCGATTAACTAGAAATTACGAGAAAAAACGTTAAATCCGGTTGCAACCTTCACAAATAAAGAAGTTGCCATACAAAATCCTAATTTTTTTTGATAGTTAAGTTTATATGACAGCTATACGATATAATAGGTGATCGAAGTAGAAGTAATTTTTTGAATAGACATTCTTTGACAGATCACGCGTCAGTCGTGTCAAGCTGTCATGTTATTTTTGTTCAGCATTGTTTGGCATACCGTCATGGAAAGACTAACGCCTGAACAACGTTTACAAATCGTTAACTTTATTATGAAAATTCACGTTTTGTAAAGAATTTGTTTCGCGCGCTTCGCCCAACTTATGGTCAAAATAATTGGCCTACTGAGCATACTATTTGCAACACCATCACCCTTATTGAAACCCCGCATTCATTTCAATTCGTCCGTAGTGACCACGTCTAGCACGCAGTGAAGAAAATATTGCAGCCGTAGTTGAAAGTGTACATGAAGACCGTGGAAAGTCCATTTGGCGGCGTTCGCAGCACCTCGGACTGACGTATGAAACGACTTGGCATATTTTACGTCGAGATCTTAAATTGAAAGCGTACAAAATACAGCTTGTATAAGAACTGAGACCGCTCGGTCTTCGCAAGCGACATCGCTTCTGGGTTCTTGCAAAGTTCTAAGAAAATTCGACGTTTTCGACCCAATGGGTTTGTAAACAATCAAAAGTGTCGCATTTGGGACGAAGAGCAATCTGAAGAGATTCAAGAGCTGCCATTTCAATCCTTGGTTCACATTTCTTCTAAAATGATGCCGGTGAGAACGTAACCAAAGCGACTATTTGATACCTGAAATTGAAGCTTATTATCTCGCCGGCATTTGGTTCCAAAAAGATTGAACCTCTTTCTGCCCATTGCATCAGATAATTTCACGTTTTGGAAATATCACACCGTTAATTTTTTCCTGTGGAGCTACATATGTAAAATCTAAAGTCTGTTCGCATTCGTTCAGGTTTTGGAACAAAACATCACGCATATCGTGGGCCAGTTACCAGTCGAAATAGGTAGGTATGTAGGTAGGAGTGCAGCCCACTTGTATTTCGGGCTCAATTTGCACTAGCTTTGCCATTTTGCTGCACTAGTCGTATACCTTTGTAGTATTGCTATCACGTTTCATCTTCTCGTTTAAACCATTTTGTGGTTTCGATGAAGCTACTAATGTCCGAAATGCTTTTTGTGGACATCCATTCAAGATATGGTGCCAATGTTCTACTCGTAGTAGCAGTTGGTCTGTAGATACTTTTCCTGGACCTATTTAATAGGTTGTTAGTTCTTTTCTTGTCATTATTTGGCCATATTTGTTTATTTATATTACATTTTGTTATACTTTTCCATCAGTTATTTTCTAATTCTTGAAATTGCATATTGAGCTCGAAATACTCGAAGAAGTCATCGAAAATTGAACTCAATAGAAGAACCATGTGAGACGTAGCCGAGGGCAACATTTGAAAGAGATACTCTTAAAAAAATAAATGTCAAAGAATGCTCTATCGGCCTTCTAATATCAAATCCTACTAAATAGATAAAACACATTATAAGTCCTAAACGTGCGGGTCACATAATTTATTGCAATGCATGTATAATAGGCCATTTAAAGTTGACCCATCTGGCAACGCTGTAACTTTTAACAGCGCTGACAAATCGGCTAATGTCATACCGCGTTAGAAGCGTCATTCGAAGACAATTTATACCATGGAACAGTACACTCCAAAAGAACGCGCTGAAATTGTTCATTGATTGGCTGAAAACGAACTTGACTTTTGGCGAAAACTCATCATGTCAGACGAGGCACATTTCTCGTTGAATGGAGGCGTAAACAAGCAAAATTGCCAATTTTATGCCACCGAAAATCCTCAATTAATTGAAGAACAGCCTCTTTACGACCAAAAAGTAACAGGTTGGTGCGGTGTTTGCGCGAATATGATCATCGGACCGTATTTTTTCGAAGACGATGATGGAGCCACGACAACAGTCAATGGTGAGCTTTATCGAGCCATGATAACGGATTTTGTGATACCCATTATTCGCGAAAATGACATGGATAACTTCTGGTTTCAACAGGACGGGGCTACATGCCATACAGCTCGACCAACAATCAATTTATTGCGACCATTTTTCCCCGGGCGATTGATATCGAAAAATGGTGATGTTGACTGGCCACCGAGATCACCAGATTTGACGCCACCAGACTTTTATTTGTGGGGTTATTTGAAATCCAAGGTATACGCTAATAAGCCAAGACCTTAGCTCAACTGAAAGCCAACATTCGACGTGAAACAGCCGCCATATCATCCGAAACATTGGCCAAAGTCATGGAAAATGTCGAAAAAAGAGTGCATTTAGCTGTCAAAGCTAAAGGTGCCCATTTACGCGATCTAATTTTTAAATATTAGCTGAAACAAATCCCCTTGGACCAAAATAAATTATTTTTGAAATGAACAAAAAACATTGTTTTCTTTTGTTCTTTTTTTTTAGAAACAAATGGGTCAACTTTAAATGGCCTACCCTGTACTATAGTCAGTTCGTGTATTGAATTGAAAAATTTCACAAAACAAAACAATGTGGGCCAAGTTTTGAGAATCTTTCGAGAACTTCTTCTGCAGTGACTTCAATGTCATGATGTGTGTGCAGGAATGCCATGCCGATCAATCTATCTTGAAGCATGTTCTTCCTCAGCCACGTTTTCACGAAAAGAATGTCAGAATATTCGAATTAAACTATGAATTATATGGTATAGGTCTACATTGCAGTTCTTCAACGTTTCCAATGCAGTTAGTAGTAGTTAGTAGTTGGTAATATGTTGTTTGTTGACTTTTGATTCTGCCCCCATTGGCGAGTGATCAAGTTCACTTTTGAGCTTCAAACATTGCACGATATTGTCATTATTCAAAAGACCTTTGAATCTAAGTATACATCAAGCAGTCAATAAGATTTCCTCACTCTGAATCCGCCACTGAATATACCCTACTCAGGGTATAAAAACAACATGTGTTGTCTAATCATTAAGTTAAGTTAAATGAAGATTTTGTTTATAAACTAATTTGTGTATATGTTCTTGCCAAAATTCACAAACTGCTGGCATTTGTTTGAGAAAAATTGGCATGGTAGAAATACATGGTTATAAATACATAGTATATATATATATTATACTTAGAAGAAATAGTACTAGAAAAAATCCGGTGATTGCGAACTTTCTTTAGTGCTTACATACATATGTAAATAAATGTTTGTCACATAAACCAAAAATTCTCGACTGTCCCAATCGATCTCCCGATAACATTATAGTAATGTTTTATTTTATTATTCCTCCAAACTGGTCTGCTAGCTTTGGCGTTCTGTTAGCTGACAGAATATTCTATTTATGATATAACTCTAGCAATCAAAATAGTCTAAACGGATAAGACATCAGCATATAGTACATAAGAAGATCCATTGATAAATTTGATAACTAGATATAAAACTCCAAGTCAGGGATGGACAAGAAATTTAAGACGTGGAACTCTTGTCTTCAGAAAAATGTTTTTAAATATTAATCGGCATGAGAAGACGTGATGTTGTGAAGCTAAAGGAGACAACTTAGCTATTGGCCGATCTTTCCTACTCTAGACAACATTTTGGTTCTAAGCAATAATTTTTGGTTCCAATTTCGGCGATAGTTTCTTGCATTGTACAAATACATAATATTTGCTCATCTCTTTATTAAATTCTGCAGCTCCTTTATATCCAGGGACAATGGTTTTATCCAAAAAATTGCGCCATAACATTTCGAATTTGTTCTTCCATCAGCATTTTTCAGAGCGTGCCTAAACTTGGGTCATATTTGCTATGAAAACGCAGGATAAAAATTAGTTCCACTTCCATCATTTGCTCGAAACCCTATTCTTGTGTATATTTTTGCGAGTTTCGGAAGTCATTTATGTATATTGTTCAGAGTCTCTTGCAAGCTGGGTTTTATTATATTATTTATACATACATACATACACATAAGTATGTGCGTGGGAATTGCTTAGTTATACGAACTTGCGTGTTCTGCTGTAATTTGCTTGAGTGTATACTTTCTTGAAAGCTCAGTCCATTAAAAGGTCACTAAAACTACTTTGGATTTGATTAACGCCAGCGCTTTGTAGGCTTAATTTCTTTCGTTTTATTTCTGATTTTTTCATTGTTTTTATACTCTTGCAACATGTTGCTAAAGAGTATTATAGTTATAGAATTAGAAAAAGAAACAAAAGTTGTGCCTCGAGGTGCTTAATCTTATGTTCGAAAACTGTCAATATCGGGCTAAAACTTTTCAAACTTTGAAAGGAGCCAGACCCCAAATATCTGGTCTCCAATGTGTTCGGTTGATTTTTTATCGAATATATGGGTCATTCTGTGAGTTCTAGTACTGAAATTCGGGGATAATATTTTTGTGATAATAAAAAAATGTCAGGTCAATATTTCCCTTAGCTCTCGTATACCTAATATAGTGTAATTTCCCATTACGGACAATTCCTCATCAACTGGAGTTGATAACTGGATAAATTTCATGAATACAACGTTTTCATTATTATTTTCATACCAAAGCAGTTCCTATAACTGCATATGAGTACGCCTCCAATGACCGGACAGGGACACTATTTTGGCAATACGAAAAATGAATGCAACAAGCGAATTGATTTGAGCTTGCGTCGTCTGACTCGCGGTGGCTCAAGGAAAAGTAATGATAATAAATGAGATTCATTCACATTTCTCTCCAATTTATTAGTTCAGTGGAAATATAGTTCTGAGTTTTAGCCTCTCCAAAAATACATTTTAAGTACACGTTTTTGCAACCCCCCCTTATGTGGACAGCTCTATTAGTCGGACAAAAACACTGCGACGGTTGGTGTCTGGTTATGAGGAAGGTTACTGTACGAATATTTTCGAACTTCAAGTTGACATTATACCGCCTCTATCCGGCAATATGCAATAAATATTAATGCATTTCAAAAACAATCTCTTTCTAATAAGACTATATCTTTTTCCTTGTGATTATAAATAATGATTGCAATACTTCTTACCATTGACTAAAATATAGACGAAACTGTCACTTTACCTTTGTAGAATATAAAATGTTCAGTTACACCCGAACTTAGCTTTCCCTTACTTGTTTTATATTCGTAATAAAATAGCGAAATAATGCCATAATAATTGCCTTACAAAATTATCGCTGATTTGGTAATTAGGCGCACATGCAAGCGATCATAGCCTCTATTCAGCAAAATGTTGCAATCTAGAATCTTGAAGGGTTGAGGCGAGTCAATTATTTTGTCGAATTGTTTCAGTACGAAGAAATGATTGTTGAAAGGTTAATAAAGGCGTCACTTTTACTCTCGCTCTTTGTCGCTAATGTTTGCATAAATAAACGTGCCGACTGCTTGCATTGAATTTTAAGAATTCTTAAATTTTACTTGGCAATGAACACTTTTTTTTAATTTACTTTTATAAAGAGTGATGCATTTCGAGATTCCTACGTCTCAGATGGTCCATCCTTTGAGTTCAATTTTTGATGACTCGTTCGAGCATTTTGACTGGTAACTGGCGAATGACACGTGTGATGTTTTGCTCCAGGGCCTGAATCGAAGCGGGATTTTCCCCATAGACTTTAAACTTTCCCTATCCCCACAGAAAAAAGTCTGAAATTACCTCTTCACCGAAGTACTCTCTCAAAAAATCTATTGTTGGATGCGATATGTGCGAAGTGGCGCCGTCTTTTTGAAATCAAATATCGCCGAGATCACTAGCTTCAATTTGACATTTGCATTTGATAGTTGCATTTTCACCGGCATCATTTTTGAAGAAATATGGACTGATGATTTCACAAGCCACACGAAACCGTTATTTTTTCTGAATGAAATAGCAGCTCTTGAATCTCTTCAGGTTGCTTTCACTTACCCATTGAGCCAGAAATTAGCCTCGTTGCTGAACGAAATTTGGCTGGAAAACGTCGGAACTTCTTAGAACTTTTCAAGAGCTCGATGTCGCTTATGAAGATCGAGCGGCTATAGTTGTACAAGCTGTATTTGAACGCTTTAAATTAAAAATCTCGACGTAAAATGAGCCAAGTCATTCCATACGTCAGTCCGAGTGACGAGGAATTGATTCTCCAAGGTCTTCGTGTATACTCTCAGCTACGGTTGCTTCGGTCGAATATTATCCGAAGTTGGCCGTTTGTGTTGACCATAAGTTGAGCTAAGCGCGCGAAGCAAATTCTTTACAGAACGTGAATTTTCGTAATAAAGTTAAACGTTATGTAAACGTTCTTTAGGCGTAGGTCTGATAGAATGCTAAACAGTACTGAACAAAAATAACGTGACGGCTTGACACAACTAAATCGTGATCTGTCAAAATAAGTCTATTGAAAATAGTACCTCTACTTGGATCAACCGTTATAAGAGCCATTCTTTTCTGAAAGAACAGCAATGGAATGTTCACAGAAATACATACTTAATCAAAAAAACTCAGTTCACGATCAACGAGTGGTTCCCATTGTTGTGAAACCAGGGAAGTTATAGTCGAGTCGAGCATTCTATTGCTACTTGCTTGCAAAGAATGAACGCTGTATGTACATATCTTCGACATCTATTTTTACTTATTATTTATTTACATATCTTAGCTTACTCAGTGCTTTTGTTTGCTTACTTAACCAATTTTGAGCGATTTCCGATCTGTTTTGGCTAATACTTATTAGCATATCACCCTCTCATACATGTCAGTATGTGAGTGTGTGTGTTTATTTTCGGGATTTTCTGCTACCGATAAAAATGTCATTAACTTGTTGCAATATGAGAGCACTCAATATGAGTATCGCATACAAGTACTTAACACCTCTTACTCGTTGTGCATACATTCGTCGCAGTGGAAACGGCACGAGCGGGTAGCCCTAGGAGTATTTGTTTGTGTTTTGATTTCCACTTAACTCGCCTTTGTTATATGGTGCGATTTATTTGTTTATTTACACTTTTTGTTATTATTTGCACAGTGCTTATAAGTTTTATTTTTGTACTTTTTCTGTTGCTGTGGTGTGTTGTTATTATTCTTTTTTCCCGAGTGTGAATTACGCCAATGCTTTTATTTTCAATTAAGATAAAATTGTATTTGTCTTTCGACGACTCTGAGGCGCTGAAAAATGTGCAGTTATTTGTTTATTTGTGAATATATGTATATACATATATGCATTTGTAAACATGCGAGTGTGTGCATTTGTACACTGTAACCTAAAAGTAAAGAAACATTGCATAGGTGTTAATGCGGGTTCGGGGTATTTTCGGCTATGGTTGCCTAACTAAATAGTAAAACAACACAGAGTTCACACTATTGAAAACGAAAAACAACATTTTTATTTTTTAGGTATTACATAGTGTATACTTACATATAATGAATGCATAGTGTTATATTCGCCAACTAGTCCCTCAGACTTACTGTTCGGACTAAGTAGGCATGGAGAAGTAAAGTCCTCTCTCGACGGACAAAAACAAATTCTATAAGTCAGTAATTTTTCCCGTCCTGCTATATGGTGCAGAGGCATTGACGATGACAACATCTGATGAGTCGACGTTACGAGTTTTCGAGAGAAAGGTTCTGCGGAAGATTTATGGTTCTTTGTGCGTTGGCCATGGCGAATATCTTATTCGATGCAACGCTGAGCTGTATGAGATGTACTATGACATTGATATAGTTCAGCGAAATAAAAGACAAAGGCTACGGTTGCTAGGTGATGACGCAGTACACGCAGAGAAAGAGAAAGACCTCCACTCCGTTGGAAAGACCAGGTGGAGTATAAAATAAGAAACGACTGGCGCGCTGTTGTTAACTTGGCTATATCCGCGTAAACAGTTTCAACGCCAGTAAAGTAGAAGTCCCTCGGTGTATGAGATATCATTCTGAAATTTTGCACATGTCCTCTTCGCCCCAAAAAGCTTCTCCTCTGTCGGAACCGCCGATATCGAATCAATAAAGCAAATAGCTGTCATAAGTACATACTGAACAATTGAAATCCACATCAACGGATAATCAACACATCAATATAATAAAGGAATTGGTGCTTGAGAATCTACGAATAACAGTCAGAGATCGTACTGGCATCGTTGGAACATCGGAAGATTTAGTGAAAACCATTTTGAAAGATCATTTCGGTCTAAGAAAGTGAAAGCACCCCAAAATCACGCTATTTTTAACAGCGTCTCGAGAACGTCTGTGAAACAATGCTTTCCGACTACCAGGATGTTATGAAACGTATTATTACTGGCGATGTGTCTTGAATGCATGCTTACTACTCGGAAACAGTCGATCAATCGACCGAATATCGTGGCATAGGTGAGCCCAAGCCGAAAAAACCACGTCAAAATTAAAGCTATGTTGACAATTTTCTTCGAATATCGAGGAGTGGTGCACCCCGAATTCCTTCCGACCGGCCAAACTGTCAACAAGGAGCTCTACATATTTGAGTGTTATGCGTAAAAATAGGCCGGAATTATTATAATCGATAATGCGTTGTCGCATACTGAATTGATTCTTTGTGAGTTTTTCGGCCGATTTAGCTCCGTGTGAAGCTTCTTCCTTTTGGCTATTCAGCAAATTTAAACGACCGTTTCAGGGTTTTGAGTCAATTGAAGATTTAATGTCGTGAATCGCTACGCGCATGAAACGTTATTCCCGAAATTTACTTCAACAACAGTTTCCAAAATTTCAAAAAAACGTTGGCACAAGAATATGAGGGCAAAAGAGGTTTACTTTAATAAATTAAGAATTTTAAAGTTGTTAAAAAAGTCTTACTATTTTTTGCTTACAATTACAGTAGTATACAGAGATATTTTTTTTATAAATTTTCGAAGCGAACCCTGTTCAGAGATCAAAAACTATTTGGAAAAACCAATTGAAAAGTCAGACTGTGGCTCAAGCCGATTTTTTAACTTGATGAAACGAAGCGCATAAAATTACGAAATATTAACTAAATCGGCCGAGACGCGTTTTTCTTGCCACGCACTCGATTAAGTCAATTATTTTTATGCGAATATACTTTACTTGCAAGCGTTATTTCGCCATACTCAAATGCTAAACTAATATTATATTAAATCATATATATATTAAATCATATATTTTCGCCTACACAGCGGTTTGACGACCTACCGGACGTCTACAGCAGTAACGACGGTGATGTTAGCTCTGATAGGAACTGCAATAAAAATTAAGCGGAAAATGAAACTTTTGCACGCAAGCGGTGCTTGAGCAGTTACATATGTTTTCTTAACTTACATACATATTACATATACTATATGGACTACAAAAGTGTGGACTATAGTACTTTGCGTTCCCGCGTGTTTAATTGCGTTGAGCTCGTGAGTGGGTAATTTCCACGCATATCGTTCGCGCTGTTGGTGACCTGCTACTCTCATCTGCGGGCGTTACAAATATTCAACAGCACCTGCTATAGACATTCAATATAAATATTGTACTAAAATGCTGAGGTACTTTCTTATAGAACGGCTTCTGGCTAAGAGGTTGCACCGAAGCTATAAAACCTTTCATAAATAAAGAAGTTTCTATACGAGAACTTGATTTTGACCGTTCACTTTGTATGAAAGCTGTATTATATAGTTTTCTAATTTCTACCAATTTTCGTAAAGACGTCTCTCTCGTCAGATAAAAAAATTCTTCTTACAAGAATTTGTTTTCGATCGTTCGGTTTGTATGGCAACTATAGCCTTGAGCGTCCCTTGTGCGACTGCAGAAGCGTTGGGATGCCGGCCTTGGTTAGGTTGCTGTTAACAATAAAGGCGGTGTGAGCCGGGGTGTTGTCGTCAAATCGGCTGCGATGTTTTGTCGGATCCGATTGACTCTTCGTTTGAGTCTCTTGAAGATTTCCACGTAAAACTTGGCGTTGACGGTTTGTGCAAGAGGAACAAATTATGGAGGACGAAGCCTTTGGTTTCAAAAAAGACAATGAGCATCGTTTTCACTTTGGTTTTGCTCATTCTTCCTGTCTTCATCAGCGACATCCCCTGCCGTCCAAAAAGGCCTGGTGCCACGCAACATATTTACTATACTTTTATACTTGTTCAATATATTAACTACTATATACTTTTTCCTGCTTACTCTTGAGTCACCCTATGTCGCTGATATTTACTCCTTACTACAGCACTTGTACCCGTTACGCAGGCAACTAAATACTCTTTCATTTCATAATCGCAATCCTTTAAGCCACTTCCTTGTTCATAAATCCCAGCAAAACTTTTCCAATCAATCAATATCGCAGCAGTAGCGTTTGTGCAGCATAATTCCAGTCGCGAAATTAATTAAATTTCCTAAATATTTTGCATTTGCAATTAAAAACTAATCTCGCCGCTGCAACGAGCCTCGGCGCATAAACGAGTTGAAGAGAATAAAAAACGTTGGCGGAGAGTTGAGTGGATTATGTTAACTTATAAGTTATAAAAGATGGATGAAATGCAGCGCTTTTTGTTGCCTTGTGCCAAAAGCGACTGTGCCCGCCCTTCTCGCCACTTTGGTACTTGACTTGCTAGTCCCCGACATTTATTCAGTTAGCAGTATACATTTCAAAGGCACTCGTTCGCCCAGTGGGAGGTGTGAGGATAAGTTTCCAAAATTTATTGATGCAATAAGTGAGCAAAAGCCAAAGCCATGTGGGAAACACTGTTACGAGCGGACATACGAACACTTATACAGGAGTAGGGTATTTTTAAAAGCTGGCTAAAGGACTTACATATATGGGAAAAGGAAAACTTTAATACGAATGCACTTGGCTTAGTTGGTATGGGAACAAATACACAAATATGTACATATATACATATGTACATTCGTGAAAGCGTGTGTATGTTCGTAACGCTTAGTCAAGTACTTTCAGTCTTCTGCCAAATATCGGTCGCCGGTCGGCGACATGAGACAACCTACAGAAGTCGCTCAACCAACAACGGCTCTCGTGGAACTTGGTCGACAAACACTTTTGCTAGAGTTTAGACGCCTCCAGGTGATCACATACGTAATGGTTCAGTAGAAGGGGTAATAGAGGTACGTGCACTTGTATGAGTGTACTATATATGGATGTATATATATATATATACTCGTATGTAGGTATAGCAAAGTTTGCTTGCAGTTTTCGTTGGCGAAAATGGCAACGGAAAACTGCAATGTGCAGCATGTTGCACGTGGTGTTGCAAAAACTTATGAGTATATCCGACATCAACAACTGCTTTGACTGTTTGAATATATGGTCGGCACAACTGTAAATGTTGTAACAGTAACTCCACACTCGCGAAATGGATTGTCAAAGTGCTGAATTGCAAGAAAATATATATTATATAACTATAAATAATAAATAAATGTTGTTTTAAGTTGTTAACGATTACAATGAATTAAGTAAATAAACGTTTAATTTTTCTTCTTCTTCTTTACTGGCGTAGACACCGCTTACGCGATTATAGCCGAGTTAACAACAGCGCGCCAGTCGTTTCTTCTCTTCGCTACGTGGCGCCAATTGGATATTCCAAGCGAAGCCAGGTCCTTCTCCACTTGGTCCTTCCAACGGAGTGGAGGTCTTCCTCTGCTTCCCCCGACGGGTACCGCGTCGAATACTTTCAGAGCTGGAGTGTTTTCATCCATCCGGACAACATGACCTAGCCAGCGTAGCTGCTGTCTTTTAATTCGCTGAACTATGTCAATGTCGTCGTATATCTCGTACAGTTCATCGTACCATCGAACGCGATATTCGCCGTGGCCAATGCGCAAAGGACCAAAAATCTTTCCCAGAACTTTTCTCTCGAAAACTCGTACCGTCGACTCATCGGTTGTTGTCATCGTCCGAGCCATATAGCAGGACGGGAATTATGAGCGATTTATAGAGTTTGGCTTTTGTTCGTCGAGAGAGGACTTTACTTTTCAATTGCCTACTCAGTCCGAAGTAGCACCTGTTGGCAAGAGTAATCCTGCGTTGGATTTCCAGGCTGACATTGTTGGTGGTGTTAATACTGCTTCCAAAATAGACGAAGATATCTACGATTTCGAAGTTGTGATAGCTAACAATGATGTGGGAGCCAAGTCGTGAGTTCGAGTGTGTGTTTGGTGTTGCTCAACGTCAGTTTTTCACAGCCGTATTAGTTTTGCGGGGATACCAAATTCAGACATCGCGGCATAAAGGCAGCTCCTTTTCGTGCTGTCGAAAGCAGCTTTGAAATCGACGAAGAGGTGGTGTGTGTCGATTCTCCTTTCACGGGTCTTTTCCAAGATTTGGCGCATGGTGAATATCTGGTCGGTTGTGGATTTGCCAGGTCTAAAGCCACACTGATAAGGTCCAATCAGTTTGTTAACGGTGGGCTTTAATCTTTCACACAATATGCTCAATAGAACCTTATATGCGATGTTGAGGAGGCTAATCCCACGGTAGTTGGCGCAGATTGTGGGGTCTCCTTTTTTATGGATTGGGTATAGCACACTTAAATTCCAATCGTTGGGCATGCTTTCATTCGACCATATTTTACAAAGAAGCTGATGCATGCTCCTTATCAGTTCTTCGCCGCCGTGTTTGAATAGCTCGGCCGGCAATCCGTCGGCCCCTGCCGCTTTGTTGTTCTTCAGGCGGGCAACTGCTATTTGAACTTCTTCATGGCCGGGTAATGGAACGTCTGCTCCATCGTCATCGATTGGGGAATCGCGTTCGCCTTCTCCTGGTGTTGTGCGTTCACTGCCATTCAGCAGGCTGGAGAAGTGTTCCCTCCATAATCTAAGTATGCTCTGGGCATCGGTGGCTAGATCACCTTTGGGGGTTCTACAGGAGTATGCTCCGGTCTTGAAACCTTCTGTAAGCCGCCGCATTTTTTCGTAGAATTTTCGAGCATTACTCCTGTCGGCCAGCTTATCAAGCTGTTCGTGCTCACGCATTTCGGCCTCTTTCTTCTTCTGTCTGCAAATGCGTCTCGCTTTCCTCTTCAACTCTCGGTATCTATCCCATCCCGCACGTGTTGTGGTCGATCGTAACATTGCGAGGTAGGCAGCCTGTTTTCTCTCCGCTGCGATACGGCACTCCTCGTCGTACCAGCTGTTCTTTTGCACTTTCCGTAAACCAATGGTTTCGGTTGCAGCTGTACGTAAGGAGTTTGAAATGCCATCCCACAGTTCCCTTATACCGAGTTGTTGACGAGTGCTCTCAGAGAGCAGGAGTGCAAGCCGAGTGGAAAATCTTTCGGCTGTCTGTTGTGATTGCAGCTTCTCGACGTTGAACCTTCCTTGTGTTTGTTGGCGTGCGTGCCCATCTAAAACACTGGAGACGTGTCTTCCGTCTATCACAACATGATCGATCTGGTTGGTGGTTTTTCGATCCGGAGACAGCCAGGTAGCTTGATGTATCTTCTTATGCTCGCTAAGAACCTCGCTTTGATGCGGATTGTGGTTAGACGTTCATTCTCCGGAGTGAATGATAGTACTCGGCGACGGAGTCTCTCTCCCACCACGAATCCAACACCAAACTTGCGCTCCTTTATATGGCCACTGTAGTAAATGCCACAAGGACCTACTCGTCTTTGTCCTTGTCCCGTCCATCGCATTTCTTGGACGGCGGTGATGTCAGCCTTTATCTTTACGAGGACATCAACCAGCTGGGCAGCGGCACCTTCCCAATTAAGGGACCGGACATTCCAGGTGCATGCCCTCAAATCATAGTCCTTATTTCGTTTGCCATGGTCGTCATCAAAAGGGGGGTCTCTCATCCGAGGCTGTTTTTTCCTTTTCATTGCGGGCGTTTTTTACGCGGCGGGTCCCAAACCCAGCGCACAACCCTTTGCAGGGGATGTTTCGCCTTCTTACTTTAGCTTGCCTTCAAACGGATGTTCTTAGGCTACCCAGAGGATACTTGGTCAAAGACTGGAAGTCGTGAGCTACTTGAGTCATATGTAAAAGAATCGTTTCTGGCCGCTCCCAAGTGAATGGCGATCAGAGAACTTTCCACCTTTTTTCCACACCTTCGCCAGGTAGAAATCTGTTTCTGAGTGTATTGAGGTGGACAATCAAATTTGCTAAGCCGGACTTATGGTGATTCGAGTTAGGGAACTTCAACTGTATTTAAAAATATCATGTCGCACATTGAGCTTCTATCATTTGGACAAGTAGAACTTACGTTGAACAGTTGAACAAAACCTTACTTATTGAAAAAAAAATTTAGCTTCTCAATTGAATTTATTCCCACTTTGGTTCCCAAGCTCCTTTGCCATTACTTTTAAATAAAAAATGCACCCGTATTAAACCATTCGCAGCTTTTATCGTCAAATGGATTTATTTGCACAACCTTTCTGCGATGTACTTGGTTTGAAAGGAAGAAAAATTTAATAATCTTTATTTAAAAGCAAATAAGCACAAACAATTTGTTATTGCACATTTTATTCGCAATCTTTTTAATGTTTGAGGGGGTGACCTAAATTTATCTGAGATAAAGAATGCACATTAAAATGTCGCATTGATTTGAAATTTCGACAGAAACACGCTGCACGTGCCAAAGCGCTTAAGGCTATTGTTCCTTTACTCGGCGTTCTTTTATTCGTTTTCTTTCGCCCTGATTTCGAATAAGCTTTTATACTTTTATTGCCAAATGTTGATGCCGAGTGAATGTTTCGCAAACACAATCCAATAAACTTTTCGTCTGTTTTTTGGCACATAAAAAGTTTTTTCGCGGAGAATCTTGAAAGAATTAAAGCTGGCATAGTACTTACAGAAAAATTGGGGGGAAGCGTGGATAACGCTAGGTATTGAGGATGGTTTGGTAGTCGAAACCCCCCTAAAGACGGGTAATGTTAGTTTAGTAATAATAAAAGATTGATAAAAATTTGTTTCAAGGGAAGTAACAATATTTAATGTTTTCTGATTGCATACTTGTATATGAAAAAATTTTATTCAATTTGATTTTATTCGTTTACGAAAACTATCCCGATACCATGAAAACGAATAATATTTACATATAACAATATTAAGGTTTCTTGTCATATTTTTCTCGTTTTTATACTCTCGCAACAAAGTTGCTAAGGAGAGTATTATAGTTTTGTTCACATAATGGTTGTTTGTAAGTCCTAAAACTAAAAGAGTCAGATATAGGGTTATATATACCAAACTGATCAGGGTGACGAGTAGAGTTGAAATCCGGATGTCTGTCTGTCCGTGCAAGCTGCAACTTGAGTAAAAATTGAGATATCATGATGAAACTTGGTACACGTATTTCTTGACTCCATAAGAAGGTCAAGTTCGAAGATAGGCAAAATCGGCCCACTGCCACGACCACAAAATGGCGGAAACCGAAAACCTATAAAGTGTCATAACTAAGCCATAAATAAAGATATTAAAGTGAAATTTGACACAAGGATCGCAATAGGGAGGGGCATATTTGGACGTAATTTTTTTGGAAAAGTGGGCGTGACCCCGCCCCTTCTAAGTTTTTTGTACATATCTCGGAAACTACTATAGCTATGTCAACCAAACTCTGTAGAGTCGTTTCCATCAGGCATTTCCATATACAGTTCAAAAATGGAAGAAATCAGATAATAACCACGCCCACCTCCCATACAAAGGTTATGTTGAAAATCACTAAAAGTGCGTTAAGCGACTAACAAAAAACGTCAGAAACACTAAATTTTACGAAAGAAATGGCAGAAGGAAGCTGCACCCAGGCTTTTTTTAAAAATTGAAAATGGGCGTGGGGTCGCCCACTTATGGACCAAAAACCATATCTCAGGAACTACTTGACCGATTTCAATGGAATTCGGTATATAAGGTTTTTCTAACACCCTGATGACATGTACGAAACATGGGTGAAATTTCCAATATAACGCTATTTTGAATTCCATCTGATGCCTTCTCTGTATAATATATATACATATACATTAGGAACCAATGATGATAGCGGAATAAAACTTTACACAAATATGGTATTTGAGCTGAGGTATCCCTTGTGGAAAAATTTTCGTGATCGGACTATAACTTTTCAAGGTCCCTGATATTGAACACGAAGAACTCAGTGCCTAACCTAACCTAATCTTTCACCGAAAATATCGGTAAATCTCTCAGAATTTAATTCTAATTAATTTTACAGCAAAATAAAAAAACATGTAAATGACGGATAATAAAATCTTGATTATCCTTTATCATGCGAAAGTATAAAATGTTCGGTGACACCCGAACTTAGCCCTTCCTTACTTGTTTTTGTTTAAATTGTATCCAAAACTGCATCAACTGAAGCACCTATGTCTCGTTCACTCTCACTTGACCTGTTATATTCCACAAGTTGGTGTTGATTAATTTCAAAGAGTAATTTCAAGAACTTCTTTCAAGTGTTACTATTGAAGCGCTTTCTGCAAATCTCATTGCTTCTGCAGGATCCTCATCTGTGAGTCGTAATTGTCTACTAAGAAAAGGAATCACTGAGTTTATTGATCGCATAATAAGGTACGAGATTTGAGCTTCTTCAGTGGAATTTGTAGTTAAAAGCTGCGAAGCCTTAGTAGAAGTCTTTGAATCTTTCCAAGTTTTTGCTTCTTCCAGTGTTCTAACTACAAATGGATGCAATTCGATATAAGTTAAAACGCTTTCTTCGCATTCAGCCCATCTTATTGAGTATGCAAATTTAAGTTTCAGCTTCTGAGTTTATCGTTTTTGTTTACAAAAATATTTATTCTTTTGGGGCAGCGGAACAAGTTGGGTAGAGATCCAAGTGCATTCCGAATACTAGTGACATCACCGCACAATGTACATACATACCTGTATATTACTAATCTCAAACAAGATAGAGCTCCATCATAACCCAGTCCTTACTAAATAGAGCGGTAGACACCAATTTCTGAAGATAAATTAATTGTTCCCAACGTTTCCCCCGCTTTGTTATAATGGGTAAGAAGGCTAGAAATACTTTCGAACTTTTGATGATTAGACAAAATATCGAACACAAATACCAAGCTGATCAAACCCGCCAATGTGGTGTCATCTGCTAGTACTGAGAATTGGTGTGGTTTATTTACGTTGTTGAATATTTGTTTTCAATTGTCATTCCATACTACAACGAAAGAAGAGAAACATATGTACCCATCGTTGCTTACTACTGACTACGTGGACATGTGTGTCGAAGTCTGGAGTTTCTGGACAGCTCTTATTTACTGAAAATATAGGCTAGACGGAAACCCTTCTGAAGAACCACAAAACTCTCGAAACTCAGGGCATCATACAACCAATTATTCAATAAGACCCTCCAGAATGAATTAACCGACGATTGGGCGTTTTATGAAATGGGACTTACAATATACAACTTCGAAATAAGAAAAGCCAAGATGACTTCATGGAAAAGCTTCTGCTAAAATGTAGAGGTGTGTCATGAGTCCTCTAGCTTCAGATGTAGGTTCAGAAAGAACCATAGCGTTTTATCTTAAAAAAGCTAATTCAAAGTGAAGATAACTTAGGATGCTCCTTTTCGAAATACATTCTCTGGAAAGTACCTCTCGGAGTACTGCAAGAGGATTGTACAGCTTTTGTCGACATTCTGGACGATTGGATAATAACTTAGGGTTGTTAAAACCATTCATGTCCCCCACCTGGATGACATCTTACCAATGCAGCTGCAACAGGCTGTTAAGGTGTCATGCAACTAGCAGGTAATCATCTATGCGAACGCATAGTCTGGGATATATTCCGGGGGCCTGGAGAGTTAAATTAATCCCGAAGGATGGTAAGAGCTTCCACATCACAACCAAGGGCTTTAGATCTACCAGTCTCTCATATCTCTTACTGAAAACTTTTGAGACGCAAATAGACTGGCACATAAGGGAGCGAATTCTGAGGAAAAATCTCTGCATCTTTCGATCACCCATCCAACCCACCTAACCTAACCTGACCCATGAACCACTATAGTGACACATACTATATGGTTTCTCAGAATTTGGCATTCATCAGCTGATTCGAAAACTTGAAATAAGGTTGACACATAAATACCCTCCGTAGAGATCTTAGAGGTAATTTCATCAGTGATTCATAATCCCTTCCTAAGAGGTGCATCTAAAAGTAGAACAATTGGTTTACTTATTTCGAATATGATTAAATAAGTGTGTAATTATCTCTGTTATGCATCTCTTGCCTGTGGTTTTCAATTCATTCAATCATTTGAATCAAAATATATTTGAGTAGTTACTTTCTCTGAATTACAATAATTTGCACACACACACACACTTACACAATGCACACATTTGATGTATGACTAAGAAAATAGATGGGCGCCGACACCATGCTACAGTTGGCACGCATCCCAAGGGAAGGTCAAACATCAATGCTACCGAAAATTAGAACACCTGCTGGGCTGAAACAAGCGCATCTATTTGTCTGTCTGTATGTCAGTGTGTGCGCATTCGTAAATGCATAAACTAATAATAGATGGAATTTATGAGCGTTATCTATTTTTAGATAAAAGCGCCAGTCAGAAAGCCGCAGATACAGTTATTTATAGAAACATATACGGATATGTGTGTGTGTGTGTTTGTGAAGTGTGAAATTGATATGGATGGTCCTTTGACGCGCCTGCTTGCGTCATACTTATGACACTCATACACAGATATTAGTGAAAGTGGTTGTTGCTCATCATTCACATATACATATACTATACTTACGAGCTAAAACACTCGATGACACAAAAGAAAACGGTTGGAGTAGATAATATTAAAAAAATTATTAATATAAAAAAATTTAAAATAAGAGTAAATAAGATTTAAATAAAAAATAAACAAGTAAGGAAGGGCTAAGCTCGAGTATAGCCGAATATTTCATACTCTTCCAACTTGCTAGGATTAAAGCCGGAGTAATACTTTCAGATACATAAGGTTTGCTAGTTATGTGAGATGTAAGGCGAGTTTTTGTGCGATTTTATTTATTCTAAGCACAAATATGTACCGTTATAAGAAAAACACTTTGACTCAATTTTATTAAGATAGCTCACATATTAGCTGATGTATGTGGTATAAAGTCACTCGGAAGCTCGAAAATCTTTATATAAGGTATATGGGTGCTCAGGGAAGCATTGACTCGATTCAAACCATTTTTGATACACAGGGAAAGATATGTGAAAACTGATCCATATAAAGGTATATAACTACGAGAATTGTCTTTTATTGTTTCTCAAAATATGCTCCATTAAGATCTATACAATTTTGCATGCGTGTGAACCAATTGTCGAGTGACTTTTGTCAATCTGATTGAGGTATCTCCAAAACATGCATTCTGGACGCATCAGCCACCTCTTCAAGTGCTGAAAAACGTTGACCACTTAGTTTTTTTTTTACGTACGGTATTAAAAAGAAGCCAGGTGTTGGCAAGTCAAGACTATACGGTGGATGAAATATCAAATCGTTTTTTGAGTGCTCAAAAATGCATCGTTTCAGTCGATGTGTGAGAGCTCGTAAGGTGAAGATTGATCCATCAACGGCGGTTCGTTTTCCTGTTTTCTTGAAAGAGAACTGGTAAACAAATATTTGTGTACAATTCAAAATTTACTCTTCCTTGGGTTTCTAGTTGTATGATTAGGACATGTTCAGTTTTTCCAACAAATAGGCAAAATGTTCTTCATAATCGACCAGCTGTTGTTAGATTCGGCTTCTTTTGAAATATCCACACAGTCAACTGCTGTTTACTTTCGGCCTCATTCGTATAAATCCATGATTCATCATTTGTTACGTTGGCAAAGACATGTTTTGAAATACCGTTGTCTTATTTTTTAACATTTGACGCTACCAATCGACACGAACCTTTTTGAGCAATTCATAAATTTAGTGAGACTCCACGAGAAAAAATATTTTCTACTCAATACTCTCTACTACTCTGCAATATAAAATGTATGTTAGTCCTACAAATGTTTATAGTTGTCTCAACGAGAGATCACATCTGTCAAAATCTGTTTGCGAACAGCATCAATAGTTTCCGGAACAAAAATTGTTATTGGAAGACCTTCACGTCAAACTCACTTCAAACTCGTCTTGGAAGAAACTGAATTAAGTTCATCGAAGTACTGTAGCTGAGTTACTCCATGACGAAAGTTGTAAAAAATAAACACTCGAAAATGTTCAAGATGAATATTTTAAGTTACTATAAACAACTTATATAGCGCTCATATGACAATACGTTCTAAGCATGTACAACACTAAAAATTTAAAATTTTACGATAAAATTGTAAGTTTGCAATCCCCAAGTGTGGTCAAATCTTCAAATACAAAAAGCGATTTATTCGTCTTCTTGATATCATTTGGAATTTTAGGGACAGTTTTTAGTTTATAGCTTTACGAAGAACATACTTAAATCTCAAATCGATTTAATTAGCTTGTGAGTTCAAGTATTTATCAGTTTATTTTCAATCACGTTTTTCTCCAAGCAACATTTTTCGAATTTGCTGAAATGATAACTCGAAGAGAAATGACCAGATAATCATGAAAATTGTTTTCTGTCTGTTCTTTATATAATTCTGCATACACAGACTGAATCGCTTTCTTGATCTGAATTATGGCAAGGCAAAAACGACTAAAATTTGGGATGAAAGTCAACTTTTGTTTTAAAAACGCGGCCTTTGGACAATTTTTGATATTTTTTAATCGTAGGTAGGTGTTCGGATAATATCTTCTAGTTTAATGAACATTTTTTTATTGTTAGGTTTCATCCACGGAGGATTTTTAACGCCGTGAAAGATCTCATATAACTTAAAAAATATAAATTACTTTTTTTTTGAAAATTTCACTGCGTATTCTAGAAATAAATATAAATACACTTCGAAAAATTCAATACAATCGATTGAGTCGGTTTTTTTGTTCCCAAAAATCTACGTTGTTTTAAGCTGTTCCACTAGGTGTGCCCCTTAAATCACAAATGTTAATGACATTCTGGTTCGAAAACTATAAATAATATATTTGTATATTATTATAAACAAAATCATCTGCTCGTCGAAAGTGAAATCAAAAGAAATGGTCTGGCTTTCACGCCCCATTTTGCTTGCTTTGCTTTGCATTTTATGGTCAGAGAGGCGGCTGTGCAGCTCGAAGTGGCACAAGGCTATTGAAATCTTGTTGTGTGGCACGGAATTTCGTCAAATTGAAATTGCAATGCATTTTATGTTTAAATAAATTCGCTAGGTAAAATAGTGTAACATTGAAAAGAAAAAAAAAAAACTAAAAAAACATTTCGCATAAATCATTTGTTAATTGTGTTAAAATATTTATATATGAGACAAATAATAATCTAAACTAGTCTATATATATATATTTATCTATGTGTATTTATCTATGCATTTATTTATTTATTAACCAAATTAAATGCAAAGCACTATCTTTCGCTTTTGCATGGCGCTTCACTGCAGTTTACAATTTCGGTATTCGCAAATCATTTTCATCGATTCTCGCCGAAAATTTGCATTCCACGTGCACTCAGCTACAAATACCAATGCCGAAACATGTTGATAACAACAACAAATTGTTGTTAGAACAATAATAACAAAAAATTGTACAGAATTCTTCAACTGCTTGCCATCAACCGCTTGCCACTTACCACTTACCACCTACCATTAGCAACTTGCAACTCTCGCTTCATAACAAATTTAACAACAACAACAATACTGTAGCGTCGCAATGCAGTACAACAACACTGTGCGTAGTTGTGGTTGGCTCCACTACACATTATATGCAGTTCATATGTGTCAGTGTTCATGTATGCCTTAAAAATATGTTCCGAATGGGACCAAGAGTAGCCCGTAATAAGTAAACACGTTAATTTCATTAACCTTCCAAACAAGAACTTAATTTTGATCGGTCAGTTTGTATGGCTGTTATATGTTATAGTAGTCCAATCTGCATAGTTTCTTTTTAGTACAGCTGCATAAACCCCTCCACTCTTCATAACTGGAGAGCACTCTGAGGAATTTACTGGAAATTACTTTTGTAAGCGCTTTCAAATCGCTCTTATATGGAACAAGAGAAATAAGTTGATACGAGTATACGAGTACACAACGGTTGCACGGTGTATTGTATTTTGTGAAGTATTATACATTAATATGAAACCAATATACCACATGGTATGTATAACAATTTTTGAGGATTCCCCATGACATCAAGTTTATTTCTGCGTTGTCTGTTCTCACTTAGAGTAGTTTCTTATGGTGGTTGTTGTGATAATACATTTGTTGTAGGTGTTGTGGGTTGAGTTCAAAGTCAATGCCAAACCACTTAACAGTTTTGCTGTTTCTCACGTCTCGCTATTGTTGCTGGTGTTAATTTGCGACTAATTTTCGAATATTTATTAGCGGTTAGATAAAAACTCTTCATAGTTGCTCTAACTGAGCGTTGTACGGGATGAATTTGAAATCGATAATCTGACACGAATCAGACTTATTTCAGGCAAGTCTATAATGTAAACTCCCGTATAACTTTAGAATGACTGATCATTTAGCTCACTATAATACTACAAGCGAATACGAAGTTTATGGCACCGAATCGGTTGAAAATTTTTGACCTGCTTCGACGTGGTTTTTTCGGCTTTGACTCACCTTTGCCGCGATATTCAGCCAATTGATCATACCGGATCGTAAGCATAGATGCAAGAACCAATTGTATTTTCACTTTTCTTAGCCACAAATTATCTTATAAAATTGTTTTCACTGATCCTTCAGATATTCCAACGATGACAGTAATATCTCTGACAGTTAATCGTCGACTCTCAAGTAATAATTCGTTTATTTTATTGACCTGTTGATCATCAGTTGATGTCGAAAGCCGACCAACACCAATCAAAAATACTTGCTCGCGACAAACAATTTTCACCGAAGGCTTTTTCAAACATTCTGTACGTTGCGGCACCAGAAATTTTACTCCGCACACAAAATTTAAAGGAAATTCTTTGTTGAATATGCACTGTGTGTTCTTCCGAAAGACCAGGCTAATGTTTATCTTGATATGGCATTTGGCACAGTCATAGCAACCATGAAAAAAATATCGACAAATGGGTTTTCGTGCGAAATTTAAATAAAAAGTCTTACTATTTTTTGCCCACAATTCTAAATCATATATATCTACAAGTGGATCCGGCCACACGCCTTGTTTTAGTATACAGTTTACACAATTTTTCATATAATAAACTATTCAATACAGTGAAAATTTTCTTTACGAATAAAGGCGAAAACGTTTTTGTCGGTATAAGGATCCAAGGGATTGTACTTGAGGTTTCATTTTGAATATGTTTATGCAAATAAATTTGATTGGAAAAAATAACGAAAGGCTGCTTTCTAAATGTTTGGTTATCAGCCCTTTCTGTTTAGTTAATAAAGTTGTCCGCTTAATAGATTGTACTTAATAAAGATCAACAAATTATGGGACCGTCCAATGCTCAAGGCTAATGAAGATGTCCACTTAATAGATCGCCCATTTAATAGAGCTTTCACTGTACTATTTATTTATTTATTTATTTTTTACTTTTCTTTTACTAAGTTAGCTCAAACTGGACATAGAGTGGTAAATTTTATTAAGATCGTTTCAGTAGTTTAGGAGTCCATCGCGGACAAACAACGTGACACCTAATTTTTATATTTTAAGATTATATATAATCATAATTTACTATGATAAATATCTTAATTGAACTCCCCACTTTAGGCGTGTTATTAAGTTGAATTAATGTTATAAGTGTGGCTTTATAAATAACCGAAATATTATACCGATGTGATCGGAAATGTAAGCAACGTTGCATATTTTCTTTTAGCAGGAACAAACAATTGACTTAAAATCAAGGGTTATTATACAATGCTCTTATCGAGTGTGTAAAGGCATTTCAAATAATTAAATATTATAAGTTGCCCCACTTCATATTCAGTTATCTCCCTTTTCAATCACAATGTTATCATATCAATTTAACAGTGCAATTAAACTACTGGTTATTTTATAGTTATAAATACATATGTAATTAAGTAATTAATGGTTAATTTTGCATAAGTGACTGGCATGTATTTTTCAATAGTTAATCGATTAGTTTTCAAGTGTTTGGTTGATTCTTACATCTCTTTCATTTTCGCCCCCGGAATACATAGAGCGCGATAGACTGCAAGCGACATCTGTCAAATATGCGCTCTATGTGTTCCGGACGTCATACTTCAACAACCAAGCAAGTAATACATAAAAGCAAATAAAACGCACATAATTTAATGGTAATTTTGAGGCTTGTCACTCTGTTCTATAAAAGATTTCGAACGTAAGTATATAATCATGGTCTGACTGTAACATTATAGCCGGCTTCATTTTTAAAGATATATGGACCAATGCTTCCGTTTGCATATAGAGCACACCAAACAGTGACCGTTTTAGGATGTAACGGCGTCTTAACAATGCCTTGTGGATTATCATCAATTCAAATGCTAAAATTTTGTTTAATAACGTACCTTACCCAAAAGTGAGCTACATTGCTGAGGAAACTTTGATTGAGAACGTCGAGGTCGTTCGGCTTCGATCCTCGCACGAGTTAGATTTTATAAGCTCGCGAAACCAAGATCCTTCCTCAAAATCTACCATAAAGTGGTTGGGCACAGCTTCGATTGCATCTTCGATTTTGTATAAGCCAACATTTTTCTCAATTCCTTATATTCATGCTTCAAGATAATTTGGCTGCGGTTGTATGAAAATTGCTAAGCTTTAATTGTTTCCATTGCAAACTAGTATCAACCATTTCAAAAAACCCGAAAACTAATAACAGCGCTTTGTTGTAGTTTTTATGTTAGCGAGCATTCTTTTGTCGTTTAAAAGAGAGTGCGATAGTATCGCATTTTTTGTTCGCGCACACTGTAACACGTTCTCACATAACTATTATGTGTGTGTGTAAATGCAAGTCTGTTTCGCGTTGTTTGGAATTTTTGCACAATTATTGGCATCCGCGGAGCAAACAAAAATAAACACGAAGTGTTAGCAACAGCAAGGGTTGACGTGAGCGCTGCGGGATGACGTAGACTTTATCAGTGCAGCGAGATTTTCAACTCACACTTATGCGCTTACGCACACGTGCAAGCTTTTGCAGTTTTAAGCGTCGTTGCTGAAATTCCAACTAATTTTTGCCAAGCTGCAGTCAGTGTCAATTGTTTGTAAGCAATACTGGTACGTGCATTGAGTCGCCTAAACCACGGTCACTCAAGTGTTCACTCGGCAGCTCAATGGTTTGCAGCGCGTGCGCGGTGAGCGTCAAAATCACCGTCGCTCAAGTGCATTTCCGCATAACGGCTGCTGCGGCGTGCGCTCGAAAGCAAAAAGAAGACACTCAATAAATTCGCAACGATTGAGTGAGCGTGCTTGTATGTGTGTGAGTGGCTTCACACGTGAGCATCATCGCTGTGCGGCACATTTGATGTTTACTCACAACAAAACACCCCCTTCCCGTTTGTTTGTGGGAATTCACAGCTAGCTTGCTGCAGCGTAAATATTTAAGCGCATTCAGTGAGTACGTTTAACTACTCACTCAATGCGCAAGATAGCGGCTCAATCACTCACTCACTCAAACGGTCAGTGTCACCATGTGCCAACGCGCTCCATTTAAACGCATTGCCGGCGACTGTTTGCGAACTGGGAAACATATTTTCATTTCACTTCGCTCGAGGCTCATTGGGGCTTTGTTGTGAATTCAGTACAATTTTGCATTTCGCGGCGTCGTGGCGCGTTTCCGGTAGCTCAGTGGCATTATCGTGACCCCAAACGAATTGGGTGAAGTGGACTTTTGTAAAACTCTCTGAAGTGCTGACACACACATACACATACAAACACACAAAACACCGTTAAGTGAACATATTTCGGCTTGTAACGTGCAAATCACATCCGGTCCGCGAAGCCAGTTCGCTTTTGGTCATTAGATTCACCGTTTTAATTGTGAGAAATTCTTCATAGTCATCAGTGAATTTTCCTCCATTCTACGCTGTGTTGTGCCTCGTCTGGTCTGCGGACTGTCATGTAAATACAAGACTTTAATGCGACCACCGCAGCAACACAGGTGTGCAAGCGTTTGTTTGTGGGTATGTGGGTAACATCGATTCGCCCGCACTCGTAACTGCTTTTCGCCATCGAATTTGTGGTGTAATTAATTTATTTACATTTCCGCTAACTGTCAAACTGTGCCAGTGGTGTTCCGAGCGGCGCGTGCAGTGCGAGAGGCGGATGTGAAGACCTGCTATTCAAATAATATCTAAGACATAATACAAGTATATAGTGGTACAAGCATATGTACAACAACTCCACAACACCTACTTAAGTGTCTTTCACATAAAATCTTGATAACAATTGCTGCTGCTGGCATTCCGGCTGGCGATTATCTGTGCGTGGAAAATAAGTAAACTTTAACGATTGCAATAATTCCATTGTGTAGCTTAAATTGTCCGCCCGCTATAAAGAGGCGTGCTGACATTCCCACATATTTACCAAGTGCAGACGTAGCAAAGGCTTCAAAGCAGAGCATGATAATGCATAGAGGAAAAATATAAAATAATTCGCCGCTTCTGCAAATTGAAGTTATTGCGCTATTCGGCGTCGTAGCCATTGTGCGGAGCAGTTGTGAGCGCTTCTGCTACTGTAGATAAAAATAATTGAATGTAAGTGTTGTTGTTGAGCCATTTTACTTTCATAACAAAAAGTTGGTTAGTAAAATAAAATAAATAATTAATAAGTTTTATTAGTTAAATATATATATATATTTTTTACCATGATCATCATTTGAATTCCTCACTTTATGCTTTCTTTAGGACGTACCAATTTTATAAGTCAGCAGAGTCCCTATATTTTCTTTTAGTACCTCAATTTTAGAGTTACCTAATTAAAATTTCTTAGATTAATGTACTTAAACGAAAATCGTCGTTAATCGTCAAAACTTGTGGACTGTCGAGTATTGATCAATATTTATTTCGTCGACTTCAAAGTAATCGCCACCAGATATAACACAGTTATGCCAACAATTTTTCCTCGAAACACTTTCCATAAGCACGTTTAGGAATGGCCTGCAGCTCCTCAGCGAATTTTGTTTTATCTCTTCGATCGATTGAAAACAGGTTCCACAGGCAATTTCAGTTTGGGGAACTAGAGAAATTACACGGAGCTAAATCTCGTGAATACGGTGGTTGAGGGATGGTAATCATTGCGTTTTTAGCTTTAATTTCGGCACAAGCATACTCTTTTTGAGAAAAATTCAGTTTTATCGGAACTTTTGAAGCAAGAACGCGTTTCATACCCATAATTTCCACCAAAATCATTCGAATAGACTCGCGAGAGTTGTTGAGCTCTCTAGCCATCTCTCTTAACCATGCTTGACGATTTTCAATCACCATATTCTCACTCTTTTAATATTTTCATTAGTTTAAGAGGTCAAAGGTACTCCAGAACGAAGCATATCTTCAACGATCTCTCGATCGTCTTTGAAGGCTTTGCACCACTCGCAGGCTTGTATTTTGACAAAACTGAATCACCGTTAGACTTTTCCAACATGCGCAACAATTACGCACAAGAAATTTGGTTACAAATACTAAATTTGAGACAAATTCTTTGTGCGATATTTTTATTCATTGAAAAACAAACTGGTTGACAGATCGCGTTCATATTAGCATAGTAATTAAGAATACCGCCAACCAACTTAGCAAAATACATTTTTTTTAAACATCATTTACCCGGGGATTGGAATTACAATTTCCGGGAGCTTTTTTTCTTAATGTATGTTAAATCGATTTCAGTCAACATTTCCTAATTTAGCTACCTAACAATATAGGAAATAGGTAAGTAAGACGGAATAAAGTAATTCAAACAAAAGATCAGTTTTATCAGATCAGAATTATGTTTTCTTCATTTAGTAATGAAAATGAATTTCTGGAGAATAATAAACTCTTCCATAGATATATTAACTTTACCACAAATTTTGTAACACCCTGTAGAAAATGCCACAGGTCCTATAAAGTATGTACGAGGTGTGTTCAAAAAGTATCGCGAATTTTGAATTTTCGCGGGTTACGTACATATATTCGAATTTCGAATTTTTTGTGGCGTTATGTTGGTACTCATGTCTCTCACTTTGAATGTTCATTTAATTGTTGACAGCTGCTTTGCTTGCACGTGTTTTGGATCGTCTTCGATTTTTAGCTATCAAAAAAATTGCACCACGATAACGCCCCTGCTCACACATCGTTGCTTGTGCGCGACTTTTTGGCCAAAAACAACATACTAATGATGCCGTAGCCACCGCATTCCTCAGATCTGGCCCCCTCTCACTTTTTCTTGTTCCCTAAACTGAAGAGGCCCATGAAAGAACGACGTTACGCTTCTCTTGACGAGAAAAAGACGGCATCGAAGGAGGAGCTGAAGAAGATAGAAAAAAAAATGATTTTTTGAAGTGCTTCGAAGATTGGAAAAACCGTTGGCACAAGTGTATAATATCTCATGGGGATTACTTTGAAGGGGACAAAATAGATATTCGTGAATAAATAAATAATTTTTGAAAAAACACAAAATTCGCGATACTTTCTGAACACACCTCGTATGTATTATAAATGATCAACGTGGCGAGTCTTCCGTCTAGTCCTTCAATTTTTGAGATATCGATCTGAAACTTTGAGTATACTCTTTCTCCTCCAAGAAATTGCTTATTTGACGAAACCACCGGTAACGGCACATTAAAGGATATAAGTAGTTGTCATACAAATTGTGTCAAAGACCAATCCTATAAAAACTATTTTATATGACAAGATACCTCCCCCAAATTTGGCTTGGATTTATGTCCTTTTAAGCCGAAAGAAATACATGATTGTATGGTATTATAGCTTCGGCTTATAACAGTTTCATGTTTTCTGCTTTATTTAGGAGTACAAGTTGCAATCATATTTGAAATTTATTTTACTGTATCATATAATTCGAAAACGAGTTCATTTAAAACTTTATTGCACTTATTGCACTATGAACAATAATTAACACTCTGTTATGCAAATATACATGTACATACTGTATGTGTGGTGAAAGTACCACACATATTTATAAAACATATTTTCTACCCAAAAAATTATTACGATAACAATAATAAATTCTTGCACCGTTTATTGTCTGCACAGATAACATTTCTCTGATATTAATACCTTAACATAATGTACACATCTGTTGAGAGTATTATCAGATAATTTAAATCAATAAAATGCGTATAATATACTGTGGGCAAAAGTAGTGAGACTTTTTAGTTTAGACTTAGCTCCGAATCCCTTCCGACCGGCCAAACTGTCAACAATGAATACTATTTTAGTGTTCTGCTTCGTTTGCGCAAAGCTATTCGTAAAACGAGGCCGGAATTATGGGTCGACAGCTCTTGGTTTTGCACCACTATAATACACCGTTGCTTACTGCACTGAACCTTCGTGAGTTTTTCGCAAAATTTTCTGCCAATATCGTGCCGCAACCACCGTATTTGCCTGGTTTAGCTCCGTGTAACTTCTGGCTATTCAGCAGACTCAAACGACCGCCCTGGGGACACCGTTTTGAGGCAATCGAAGACATTAAAAATGAATCGCTACGCGCATTGAAGGCTATTCCGGAAATTGACTTCAACAACTGTTCCGAGGATTGGAAAGAAGCGTTGGCACAATTGTATTTGGGCCAAGGTGAATTACTTTGACTGGGAGAGGAAAGATTTTGAAAATAATAAGTTAAAAATTCTAAATTATGAACAAAATCTTACTACTTTTCGCTCAAATCTAACTCGTTTAATGCTTTATATCATGTTTGGAATTTTATTTTTAATTTTTAATTCGTTTGCAAAGGTTTTAAGCTTTACGCTTATCGCGAAGTTGGTTCTGAAAACTCATACAATCTACATAGGTAAATGAACTGGTGACCACTCAGGAAATCTACAATGTATCCAATAGAACTTGCCTTACCTGTTGAATTCTAACGTCAATATATGTTTATAACACAATATTAACGAAATTAAGTTATTTAATTTCTACCATTCCAAATGCAATAAAATATGTCCTTTCACACGTATATACAAACCATATATGTATGTATATATGAGCATCTGAACTTCAATTTAATTACAAACCAATAACCTAAGTGCATAGTAATTTGCTATTATGGTGAATTAAGTATTATTGTTGCTTTGTTGTGCGGTGCGATAGTGTCTATTAGAATAGTTGGCATATGTTTCATGCCGTCGTTGATAAACATATTCATAAATAACACTAAAGCATTTGTTTGCGTCATCGAAATAAAAATAGAAACAAGCAGGGTAAGGCTAAGCTCGAGTGCAACCGAGTAGATACTTTCGGAGTGATAAGAATATCACTTATTTTTGGAAGCGAATCACACTACACTGAACATCGTATTTTGAGTTTGCCACGAAGTTTGTTTCACCCAGAATGAGTCGTCGCCCAGAAGGACTGTATATATGAGTCCCTGTGTTTTTGAGATATCGTTTTGGAATTTTGCACACGTCCTATCCTTATAAAGATACTGAACCGCTGAAATCGTACCATTATAGCTTAAAGCTGCCATAGAACCGTTAGGTGAACAATACAATTGTACCTTGTGCAACGCGCTGCGAGAGTATAAAAGTACAATTTTGGCGCAATAATATTAATCGTAATAAATTCACTATCAGTTAATAGGAATGGGAGAAAACTTCAGCGCACAAATGGTGATAAAAGAAAATGCGTAGTACCATTGAAAAGGAAAGTTTAATAGTACACAAATTATTTAGTTGTTTTTTACTCTTGCAACATGTTGCCACAGAGGGTACCTGTGGGCTAAAATTTTTGAAAAAGTAAGCGTGGTCTCGCCATTTAATTCGTTTAATGTGAATATTGTCTAAACCACTTAAGATACAAACCATAAAAAGAACAAAATTACTTCAGGACAAATCCCTTAAGCACCTCTACCGACATTGTAAAACTAGTTGAAATCGGAAGATAACTCCGTACACTTCCCTTTATAATATCAATAGCTAAATACGATAGAGTCATGAATAAAAATTACACCCGAGTTGGTGTGAGAAGGCTTAACAGAAGCCGAAGTAAAAACTGGACAATTGGACGAGTTATATATGAATTATTGGATTCCAATCCTTTCGTTAACGTCTTGCTCCTGAAGGTATTTCTTTGCTTGTAGACCCGCCAAATTTGCCAAATCTACAACTGACTATATATTGACCATGCGTAAAATATATAGAAAATGAAGGTCGAAAAGAAGATCGACATACACCACCTCTTTGCCGATATAAAGTCACTTTCGACTGCAGGAAAAGAAGCAAAAAAAGCCGGATTTTGTCGCCTTCGTAAAATTAACAAGGCTCTGTAAACTGACGGTAAGCAATACCAAAAGCTTCGGCACGATCGAGAAGGACTTCTCAGAGCCATTAAATATAAAAAGTACTTTCTTCGCCAGTAAAGAACAAAAGAAAACGTTAACTGACTACCCTTCACAATTACAAAAAAATACGAACTTGTTTTCGATTGTTCTGTTTGTATAGCAGCTATGTATGTACATTAGAGTGGGTCAATTTGTATGGAGCAAAAAAAATGCACCAAGCGGTTATCAAAATCGTAAACTACGATGAATTCTAAGAAAATTTGCCCAAGAAACCATGGCTCTAAAATCAAAACGGAGCCTCCGGTTTTTAACGAGAAACTTTTCATTTTGTTTTTTTTTTCAATAAATGAAATGGAAAATAGTAACAACTACTGGAGCCGAAAACATCAAGCTGTGACCGTACAGGTGCTGCTACACCTTCTCAGCAGCGTTCTTTTTGTGATGCATATCAAGTTGATCTTAAGATCTCTATATACTTGCAATTTTGAGAAAGTGCTCTACACAAATTTAAAACATTCAAAAATGTTATTGAATCTTTTAAGAAAACTAACAGTAGTGGTTATGTCTGGATTTGTTCGAAATGAAATTCCAACAGCTTTAGAAGCTGTAGAGATAACGGTCTAATTTTGATGTTTAGCTTAATGTTAAAAAAGTTTTTTATGAAATTGGCCATTAAATCATCAATACACAAGAAATGTAAAAGCTCATGGGTTTTGTAATTTTAAGAAATAAAACGTTGTGACCCTTAAAAATAAATTAGATATTTATAAAATAATAGTATTTAGATCGGGTTTTAAAAAGCTTCGGTGATCGGACGAGAACCGATGTATTCAGCGTGGTATGGTCGTTGGCCGCTGTGGTCGGTGTGTGTATATGTTACCTATCCACCCATAAAAATTAAAATAATAATAAATAAAATTCAAACTTTAATAGCTTTCATCTTCCGCGGAATCGTATTGCAGTTAACAATATCATTTTATATCTATATATAAAGCAAAAACTTAACTGTTAAGGGCCAAACAAAATATAATATACTTCTAAAGTTCAGAATTAATTAGTTTTAAGGTCTTGTTTGCTGTCCATCCTAGATGTTGCGTTTCGACTTGCAACCGTGACTGCCATAACACCATCGCGATTTTTTTCTATAGTTCGACGTGAAACGCTAGTCAGCAGTTGCACAAAGCGCTCGGTTCCTTGAATATGTGGAGGAATTTGTGGATCCGGAAGTGGAGGATTGTCAAATTCTATGTATTCGAGCAAACGGTCATAGGGTATGTTTGCAGTGAAGGGCGGCTCCGACAAAATGCTATTGTTATCTAAGTTTATCATCTCAACATAATCAGTGCAGTCAAAATTTATTTATTTTTTTATTCATATTGTCGAATTTCTGGCTGCAATACAACACCGAATGCCAAACTCAAGATGTTTCCCTTCAACAGTTATTAAAATTTCCGATCTTTAGTGTTTTCAAAAATTACCGTTATATGGTAGGTGGGCGTGGTTATTATCCGATTTCGATCATTTTCCAGATATCTCTTAAGTAGGCATTGTGTAATATGTATACCAAATTTGAACGAAATCGGTGGGGTGGTTCCAGAGATATGCATATGAACTCATAAGTGGGCAGTGCCACGCCCCCTATAAAAAATTTCTGTACTGTCGAATTTTCTGCTTAAATACAACATCACATACCAAATTTGAGCAAATTAGCTTCGATAGCTACAAAACAAGCAAACAATCGACAGTGGAATAGGAATTGGATTTTTTTTTTACAAAATACAATATACGAAATTTTCTCGCCAAAAACCGGAGGCTCGATTTTCATTTTAGACCCATGGTTTCTTGGGCAAATTTTCTTAGAATTCATCGTAGTTTACGATTTTGATAACCGCTTTGTCAAGAAAAAAATTGACCCACTCTAATGTACATACATCCTATCGTTATCTGATTAGAACAATTTCTTCGGAGATTGTATAAAAGTTTTAGATTGAAGATAGCTCCTCAAATGAAAAAGTTGTTCATACAAGACCATCATTCCGATCGTGAAATTTATATAGCAATGCTATAATGGTCCAATATCGGCGGTTCCGACAAATTAGCAGCTTCTTCGGGAAGAAAGAACGGGTGTAAAATTTCAGATCGATAACTTAAAAACTGAAGAATTAGTTCGGGTATATACAGAGGAAAAACCAGACGTACCGACAGGTAAATATGGCTACATCGACACAGCTCGGCAATGAGATATACCTTTTATGGGGTCTCCGACAAACATTATGGCAAACTTAATATAGGGTAAGGTTCAAAGCGTAAAAATGAGAAGAAGAAGAATACTTATCATAAATACTCGAACTCAATGGTTTTACTATAATGAAGATAAAATTAATTAACCATATTCAAACCGAATGATTAGTATATGTTTGAAATATATATTTGCTTAACACTTTTTCTTGTAAATCTTCGTTGAAAACATCGTTCCTGAATTTTTTAGAGATCACACACTACTTTTATTCTTATTAACAGATAGCGCCAATGTTTGGTTTGGTCAGAAAATATGTTCATTATCACCAGATGCCAAATATTGAACCAGTCTTAAGACTAAAAATTATTCTTTAGATAAAAATCACTTTAGTTCTTGTAAACGTTCCAACATTTGCATATCACGTTTTCCTAATATTCTTGTCATATGCATAAAATCACACATTAACGAATTTTCACCTCTTTGTACACCTCTTCAATTTACAAATATACTTAACTCAGGAGCTTTCCGTGCACCCACTAAGCCGTACACCAGCGTTCATGTTAAGTAACAACTCAACTGTGTGTTACTCGCAGACTACACATATAGTGTGCTCCCCACAAAAGCGCCATGAAAAGAATTAACAAGATAAAAAACTATATGCAGTATTTCTCAAATGCCACAACTAACGGTTTTTATCAGCGCTTTGCATTCATGCTTGTTACTATGTACAATACTATACCGCCATGATATATCCCTTCCGCATCGAGCAAACGAAAACTATTCATCAACGCAGTGATGAAATATTGCAGGCTAACTGTACATGCACACATACTCGCTTGTACATTAATTTAAAAAATAACTTAAAAGCGGTGCTTAAAAGCTGCCCAGCAAGGAAAATTTGCAGTGAATCATAGCGAGCAAATAGATTGAAGACCAATGATGCGGATGCACTACTGACTATTGTAAGCTGTAAACATTTGCCTTCCATTTTTGTCTAGCGAGCAAACCTTGAAGTTATGAGAAGAGGAAAATGTCGCAAAAGACCATTTTCGCAACTTTTAGAATAATTTTTTCAATAAAAATTGCTTGAAAGAAATCGGTTTTTCAATAAGAGCGCTACAATTTTTTTTTAAATAAAACAAAAACGGTTTGGGATATCAATGAAAATTTTTCTTCATGTGAAAGGACATTCGATACCATTATGCATGGAACTCGATTTCCTTTGCATGGCCAATACGAGCACCCTTGTAAAAGTCCAGACTCTGAACCCATTTTCAACAGATTTCAAGCATAAATCGGCGGATACTGCTGAAATGTAACATTCGATATTCGAAGTTCATCAATCGTCACTGGCTTGTTGGCATAGATCAAAGCCTGGACGTAGCCCCACAGGAAATAGTCTACCGGCGTCAAATCTCGACCGAGACGACCAATTGACAGGGCCATTTCGTGAGATCGATTGTGGCATTCGCTGTGTGGCTTTTGATGCCGTCCTGTTGGAACCAGATATTGTCCAAGTCCATATCACTCAATTCGGGCCAATAATATTAGGTTATCATTCAGCGGTAGCAATTCCCATTTACAGTAACGGGTCGGGCTTGATCATCATGAAGAAGTACGGCCCAATGACGCCGTCGGCCCATAAACCGCACCAAACCGTAACTTTTTCGAGATATAATGTTTACTGATGGAGTACGTGTGACTAGCTGCCTGACCACTAACCCATGTTTTGATTATTGATGAAGCCATTCAGCCAGAAATGAGCCGCATCGCTGAAGATGATTTTTCAATGAAAATCCGGATAATTTTCAAGTTGCTCAGCCCAAATCACGAACAAACAACGATTCTGATGGTTAAGTGACTCCAGTTCTTGCGTAAACTTGATCTTATAAGGATGTAGGCCAAGATCTTTTTGCAAAATTCGCCACAACGACGTCACAGAGACGTCCCGAGACCCAACGATTGATTTGGGTTTTTCTCAAATGGTGTGCTAGCGGCAGCAATATATGTACTCGACACTGCGGGCACTTCTTTGTCTCACTGGCACGGCACTGCCTGTGTATTAAAATTTTTCTCCTAGATGCTCAATTGTTGATCTGACACGACGGTTGTGATGACAATAAATTGGACATAGCGTTCGGTAGTAAATTTTCATAAATTTATCGACTCGTTGTTGGATCGTATAGTATATCTTTCTATGATGAAATGGCAAACTTTACTAAAGATTGGTCTACGTTTGTAGCTCTCTATTGAAAACCCCGCTATATTCATTGATTCGAAGAAAACTGTATTTACAATAAATTAACGGAATCACATATTCAGGAATGACCTTCTCTGCCGGGCATGTGCAACATTTGAATAAAAATCCATATACTCATACATACCGTGCATATGTGCCATAATATGTAGTTGTGCACATATTGCGGCTTTTCAGCGTGTTGACTGCATTTCTTTATGTTTACCAACATCACACCGTCAGTACTTTGCTGAATCTCCCGCTGCCAAACAACTCATTTAGTGCTCATCAACACTTCCATCACTCCCCTTCATACACATACGTGTATGCGCCTTTGCCGCCCCTTTTACACACACTAACGCCCACAGCCAATCATAGAGTCTCGCACAACTGTCTGACAAGCGCTGACACTTGGTTGCTTGTGAAAAACAGTTTTTGTCTTCGAAATGTCGCGCATTTTCAGCTGAGTAGCTAACACTGCATTGTTCGCTCCGCGCACTCTTCCAACGCCTCGCGCCTATTCAAGTAGGTTGAAGGATATTGCAGAGGTTCTCCAGCAACCGGACGCAAAACAATGGAAAATGCTGCCGTTGGCCAATAACTCACACACACAGAGAATGGCGAAGAGACACACATACTTACAACCATACATTCAGGCACTCGTAGATGAGTAGTACGAGCCAAAGCCTTAGAAAGTGAGTGTGGAACTTATGAAAAACGATCTCGCAAAAGCGTTTACTGCTCTGAATGGGAAAATGACGACACAATTATTATACATACATACATGCATTTTTTTATACATATATATATACCTGTAAGTATGTGCGAGCAGTCTCAAGAGGCTGGTGGAGAAGAGCTCCTTCCTTACTTCTCGTAGCGCAAATGCAGAAATTGAAAACGTCAGCAGTGTGTGTGTTTGTCTTTTGTTTTGCAGGTAATTAAAATTTAAGGCGATTAATTTGTGATGCGCTGCTCCACTCTCCCACTTCCTCTCTTACACTGTACGCAGCCACCCGAAGGCAAAATAAATGCGCGCTGTAAGTGAATTCAGTCCGACTTAACTGCTGTTGCTCGAAGGCTTTCAAAATAAATGTTTCACAAAAGAACGAAAAAAGAATAGATGGAGAGTGCAGTATGACAAAAATTTTGCCGGCTTGGAAGTTGACAAACACTCGAGGCCTTTGTTGTCCGTCGATGGGAAGGCGGCCATGAATGAGTAGACTAATGTGGGGAGTAAAACTTGAAACATTGCAATACAGTTGTTAGCAGCAGTGCTGAAAGCTCGTTAGTTCGCAGCGCAGTGATGCATGGCTTGTGAAAACGATGACAATTGCTGCATTGTCGAATTTGCTTTCTACAATTTTGATGCATTCATACCCAGCAATTATTCGTTTCGCTTTGACTTATTCCTATTTGAAAAGCGAGTTTTTTTGTATAAAAGCTCATAAGAGCTTAAAAGCTGCATTAATTGTTAACTGTTTTTATACAGTACATCATACATACATGTGTGATCGTTTAAAAATAAACCATGCATTGTGCCGGTGAAACGATATAATATGTAATTAAAAATGGTTGTGAGGATTTAAATTAATTAAACCAAAGGCCAGGTCGTTCAGAGGCTTGTAATTGAATTTAAGGAAAAAGTCTGTAAAATTATAGGCATCGATGCAAATTTTGCTACTAAAATGCTGAATAAGGCATCAAATACGAATGACGATATCGAAGCCATTCAAGCAGCCGTAAACGTGGCGGCGAAGATCATTCCTGTACGGCGTTAGTGGTAGCCAGAATTTCCAAAAAATCTATTTTGTTTAACATTTTCTTATAATATCATAAAAATATTCTCTGAAATTTTGAATTAATCCCAGAAATACTTTCCGAGTTTTTCGATAATTAACAAAGGGTTATCGGGCACTATTGAACGTTTGTGTCAAATTTCAAATGCGTTTTCCTCAAAACAATATATTTTGAACTGGTGACTACTGTAGTCATTAAATTTCAATGAAATTCATACAGCTTTTTGAAAATATTAAAAACTAGTGCTTAATCGGGAGATTTCTTATACTCTCAAAGCATGTTTCTACAGAGTATAATTGTACGTATATCACCTAAAACTGATCGCGATAGATATAAAGTTATATATAAACAAGGTAAGTTCCAAAGTAAACAGGACTTTTTGTATCTAGGGCCCCTATCTTTATGTTGACTGGTGCGTTAGGATCTGCTATCTTTATCGATTGTCCAGTGAGAATTTCATGACATTTCATTGATTGGAAGTGAAGTTACATTTTAACCATTAACTACTCCCCGTATTCACCTAATATGGCACCGTGCGACTTCTTCCTTTTCGAAAAATGCATTGCCCATGAAAGGAAAGCGGCATGTAGACGTGGAGGCCATTCAAAAGGCTTTCATCGTCATACTGGCGGCCAACGAGCTAAAGCACTCGTTCGACATGCTTTTGGACCGTGCTAAAAGCTGTATTGAAGCAGAAGGGGACTATTTTGAATAAAATAAATTGATTTTTTTAAGTTTTTTTTTAAGTCCTGTTTACTTTGGAACGCACCTTGTAATTGTGTGCATAATGTGCTTGGACCTACTTCTACCTTTTCTACTAACAATTTTTCTTCTGTACATTTGTGTTGTTACTGTCAACGGAGTGTCATCCGATCCTTTCATTGCGTTATTAGGAGTGCGGCCAGTAATGTCCACAAGGAAGTAATTTAGGTTCTCTTCTCTTTGTTCTGTTTGTCAACAAAAATTTCTGTTGTTTCTCTCCGCTAAATTTCTGCTGTATGCAGATAACTAACAAATATTCTCAAGAACCAAAAACTCTGAAGATGTAAATAAACTTCAGTGTGATATTGATAGTTCTTATGACTGATTGCGGAAGTCACAGCATTCTCTGAATTTGTGTAAATGTTCGCAAATGTCCTAAAAAGCCTTCAAAGACGGTCGAGAGATCGTTGAAGGCATGCCTCATTCTGAACGACCTTCGACCCCTTCAACTGATGAAAATATTAAAAAAGTGAAGAATATGGTGCTTGCAAATCGTCAGGCAAGTGTTAGAGAGATGGAAAGAAAGCTCGACATCTCTCGCGAGTCCGTGAACAGGTCTCTTTGGACATGTTTGATCGTTCGAATACCTACCCCACATTCACCCTACTGCCGATAGGACATGGGTTTATGAGTTTGACATGCAAGCAAGTCAATAGTCATCAGAATGGAGAGAAAAAGCGAGCCGAAACCAAAAAACCATGCCAAAGCCGCTCAAGAGGATGTTCATTGTTTGTTTCGATATTCGTGGTTTGGTGCATTATGAATTTGTTCCAGAGTGGCAGACGGTCAAAAATGAGTTCTATTTGGCCGTATTGAGGCGTTTGCGTGGGAACATCCATCGAAAATAGGGGAATTGTGGAAGAATTATTTACACGATGATAAACGACCATCTCATCCAGCCACGATTGTGACCGAATTTAAAGCCAAAAACGCAATGAATACCATCGAACAACCACCGTATTTACCAGATTTGGCTCTGTGGGATTTTTCTTGCTCCCAAGGCTGAAATATTCGCTCCGTGGAACTCGTTTTCAACCGATCGAAGAGATAAAATACAATTTGCTGAAGGAGCTGAAGGCAATCCTAAAAAGTGCTTATAAAAAGTGTTTCGAGGACTGGAAAAATCGTTGACAGGAGGGTATTACATCTGATGAAGATAACTTTGAAGGCGACAAAATAAATATTGACGGATAATTAAATATTTTGTGTTTTATTTACAGTATTAGGTACTTTTTTGTCACAGTTAGGGTCTTCACAAGTCTCATAAAGTTATAAGTTATAAAGATTCGAAAACATAGCATTGAGAATTGTAAATGTGTAAACTCATTTTTGTATGTAATCCAACAACAACTTTTTTAAACAAGTGTAAAAATTTATAATTTTATGATCTTACGATGCTTTACGACGGGTTGAGAGTACCCCAAATGTATTTGTTTAATTGTAATTTTATGATGCTAAAATTCTAGTTTAAGTCATAATTTTCTAATATTCTGTAAGAATTAACTTTCATAGACTTAAGTAAATAAATAAATAAATATAAAATAATTTCTAGTCCATTGTTAAACTGAAATTCTAAATTTTTTTCTTATTTTTGAAATGCAATATAAATTTATTTGTTTCACCAATTATCGCTTAAATAAACAAACAAAAGACACTGAACACTGAACCCTCTACTAAAATATTTGCGCGCATTTATGTATGTTACTAAACCAGCAGCACATATTATAATATTCAGCAATAACAGCGTGATAGTTTCTGCAAATTAATTATTTTTTTACCTTCAGCCTCAATTCTTTTACCATTTCCATCACTTCCATGAGCATTTTAATTTGTTGAAAATACAGTTATCTGCAGACAAAAAGCAGAGCTGCATTGAATGCACGTATATTAAGCTCTCAAACAAGTGATGCCAAAGTGGCGGCGCGGTAGAGGCGGTCGCTGCAATACAGAAAATTAATTTTTCGGCATGTCATGGAAACTGGTTAGTTGTCTGGTAGCTCGCCTACCCATAGAATAATAAGCACAAAGGGGACATGCATATACTCAGCAGCACTCAGATATGCTTGTGTATGTCACAGACTGCATAAAAACCAAAACAAATACAATAACAATAAAAACAATTGTTCAAAATGGAAAACAACAAATTCAAAAAGACGACCACAAATTTTCGCCCATTTCCCTTGATCATCGTGGTTGAGTTGTTAGTTCGCTTTGTTGTTTTTGCATTCATTTTGTTTTTTTTTTGTGGTACCAGCAGTCTGACCACAACAACAGCAGCAACAACTCCATGGTGTCAGCATGAGACCAGCAACGAGTCCACATACGAACTGCACATTTGCATGAGTTCGACTAACTGTGAATTCATGCAAGGCTGAGAATATTTCTAAAATGTTTGCTTTAATGTTTCGTTAATTGTTTTGTCATTATTCCTGCCGTGCAGCATTTTCATATACATATAAAATATTATTATAGTATATACTAGCTTATTACTACTAAAATGTTACTCATACGCAGCGTAGTGCCGCTTGAAAATCGAAAAATTATGAAAGTTTTGATTGGAACTTGCAAAGGTGTACAGTATTTCGATGCTACGATAATATAATGGTCATGAGCGATAAACTATTAAATAAAAATTTAAGGTTTGTATTTAGTGTCTGGAAAAATTGGTGAAATAGGTGAAACTACATGTCTGGGGACCCGACCGACCGATGGTGTCGCTATTACCTCCAACTCTAATATTCTTCATATCATGGTTTTCGTTTTTCTAACAAAGGGAGTGCACCTGTAAAGTTTGGTGGCGATCGGAATATTCTTTTTTTATACCCTTAACAGGGTATATTAAGTTTGTTACGAAGTTTGTAACACAAAGAAGGAAGCGTCGGAGACCCTATAAATTATATATATAAATGATCAGTATGTCGAGCTGAGTCGATTTAGCCATGTCCGTCTGTCTGTCCGTCTGTATATATACGAACTAGTCCCTCAGTTTTTAAGATATCGTTTTGAAATTTTGCAAACATTATTTTCTCTTCAAGAAGCTGCTCATTTGTCGGAACGGCCGATATCGGAGCACTATAAAGTATAGCTGCCATACAAACTGAACGATCGGAAATAAATGGTTGTATGGAAAACTTTCACATTTGACAAGATATATTCACGAAATTTGGTATATATTCTTTTCTAAGGCAACAATGTAATCTCCGAAGAAATTGTTCAGATCGGTTAACTATAGCATATCGCTGCCATACAAACTGAACATTACAGTTACTCACAGAAATGCACTTGTGAAGGATATTTAGCTTCGGTGCAACCGAAGTTAACGTTTTTTCTTGTTTTGTTTTGATTTTGGAGGGCAAATCTTCGAAAGATACCGTAATTTTTCCGAATGGTATGCACGATATTGGCCGCTGACGAGGAGACCAATACGCTTACATACTAAACCCTTAACTCAATCGCCATTTCTTGTTAATTTCTTCATACCCATATGCCCATACTTATTTAGGTTTTTAAATGCATACACGTACGTTGACGCTTGACAATATTTCAAACTCTTTACTTTTGCTTTCAACAATTAGAACGAAGCAGTTGAACGATCGTCATCTAGTAGGGGCCAGGGGACGAAATAATTAATTTTAGTTATGCTTTTATCAAACAATTTTACGTAAAAAATTTAAAAAGTAGTATAAATGTATGTATGTATGTCTTTATTTTTAAGTGAATATTATTATAATACATAAATAAGCGGAAAGTTATCAGTATTTCTCAATAGAAATTAAACATTATAATAATAGGGTAAAAGTCTTCCTCTGTCCATGGAAGTAAAGACGAATTCGCGCGGAGAAGGGGCAGAGGAAAATATTTAGTGCCGACAAAACATTGAAAAAAGCAAATGACCATTTTGGCGACAAACTGAGCTGTATAACAGCGTCGTGAAGTTGTCAATTTCTACGAATCGACAACTCGTTACAATGTCGGCTATGTTCACACTTGTGTTCATTTTGCAGTGTTTTATTATTGAAAATTGACTTATGCTCTTTGGAAAACTGCGATTTTTCGATTGAACTTTATGTTCATAGTGTCAAATTTATATAAAATGATCTTAATCGAAAATATGTGGACATACGAGTATACATAAAAGCACTATATGGAGTGTGCTTAAAACATATAGAAGTAATAAAGGAGTTCATATACATACCCAAATGTCAATCTTTATATTTATAAATCTTCTGACCGTGTGTTTGCATTTGAACTGCTCCTAAACGGATGGACCGATTTTGATGAAATTTTGTGTGTATGTTCAAGGAGATTCGAGAATGGTTTAGATTTACAATTTGGTCCACTGGAAAATGTTTTTTTAAATTAATTTTTCATTTGTAATTAATTGCTAATTTGAAATGTTTGACCGATGGATGGCGCTACCATCGCAGTATCCAATATTCAAACCTTAAATTGGTGTAAACGTGTATTAAACAAAACGATGCCAAAGTAAAAGGCGACATCTGTAGATCAAGTTTTCATATTTTGGACAGAGTTGTTCGTTCTTAAGTAATAAATTGGGTCATTCGATACATCTATGGGTAGCTATAACATTTTTTTCATACCTGCTAACTATTGGAGGGGGTATCTTGACAGGCAATTTACAATTGCGAAAGGTCTGGCATAAAAAATAGTGGCATAACTGAAGTGTTGATAAAAAGGTCTCTTAAAATTTGAGATATGCAGAAATCTTTTCGAAGCATTGCACAGAGCAATGCAATATTTAAAAGAGAACGATGAATACATATACATATGCGTACAATTTCAAACTGATCCTTCCTGAAAAAATATTAAAATTGCTAAATATTAGGAATGGTAGAATAGAACTGCAATCAAACACACAATGCAATGAATTAAAACTGGCTCATTTGTCATTCGATGAATAATATACCACGGGCATCCCAAAAGACTGATGCCATAACCTTGCCAGCCGATTTTTGTCTTTTCACGCTTGAGAACCGTTTCTTAATATGCAGTCCACTAGGTTGACAATCGATTGGACTCGATTGATTTCACTGATGCACAGCCCAAACTCAATAGTATTTTTACCCCAAAAACCAATTCTTTCTTAACGCACGAAATTCTTTATGATTCATTTTTTTGTAAACTAACATAAGTTGTTTCACCAAAAATGCGATTATTCCTTAAATAATATTTATAATCTAACTAATAGAAATTATATAGCGGGTATTAGTAGTACTACCTATGTAACAGCCACAGTAAAACTTGGGCGGGTCCTCTGGTTTTATATAAATCTATTTTAATACCATATATAGAAAAAAAAATAAATAAAATTTTTGAGAGTCGGCAATGAGACGTTACCACTTTTCTTTTCTGAAGTGAACATCAGAAAATTCTTCAACTTCTGGGCAACATGCAACATGGATGGAAGCATTTCCAGTTTCTATCCAATATTTTCAATTTTATTAAAACTGTTTTATTCAACTCATTTTGCTTAGAGTTGTTTTTGTCATCCATGAGCATTTGAGGAGGAATTCCATATGAAAACAAATTATGGTTGTCGCAGAAATAGAGCGCAGCGCAAAGTTATAAACAAATGAATTTGACTTCGATAACATAATAATCAAGCGTATTGCAACTAAAAAACATTTTTATGATTTTATTTATTATTAGTTCATGTGTGATTAAATTAAACCCGACGAAGCGGGCTGAGTATGCTATCACTCTATATAAAAATAAACTAAAATTGCAAGTACTTAGTTTTTAAAAGTTATATATGACAATACATGTACTTGTATGTATAAGCGCTTTTGAAAAGTTCGAAGAATTTTCCAAGCTTTCATTACACTTTCACATCCCACCAAACTGCCAAAGACAACGGAAATTGGGTCAATAACAAGGCAATAGAATGAATAGTACTGCTCATGAAGATAAGCGTTGAGGCGTTTGGCAGCGTTTGATGAGTTCATTTAGCGTTGTTTGCGCGCTTAACGGCGCATTCGCAGCCGAGTTGTTTTCGCCGCTGGCAATGCAAAGTGAAAATAAAATGTTCTTAGTGAGGCATTATAAGGCACTAGTATGGCACTCAAGTAACATTTATTTGACAATTTACAAAATATCACATTCGCTTTTTTTCACTCACTTCGCACTTCATTCTTTTCACTGTTATTTTTGCTTGTGTTATCGCAAAATTAACGTCACTCAAATGGCAGAATCAATTTTAATACATTCATTGTGTGATTTTCGCTTTGTGCTCATGCAAATTATTCAATAAAGCGCTCGCTGTCCCGCGCTCGTGTGCTTTACGCTGGGCGGCAAATTGCAAATTAATGCTCGTTGTTATTGTGCTTACTATTGTTGTTGTTTTTGTGTATTTTTTGTGAGTCGGTTGCACTGAGTTGATAGTGATTGCCTGCCTAAAGTCAATAAGCCACAGATTTGTGGCATTTGCGGTCAATTTAACCATTTCACTCACTAGGCTATACACCCACACACATTCAATCACACATTTGCAAATTGAGAGCCATAGCTATGCAGTTCGTCGTACTTTATTCAACCAACTGGAAATTCGCTTATTTAAAGTCTCGAAGTGAAATAAAAACACGAAAAATCATTAACTTCGGAAGCTTTAGTAACCTTCGTATACACAAAATATTCTATACAAGTACTTAATTTCGATCGATCAGTGTGTAGGGCATGACACCAGGAGTTCCGATAAATGAGCAACTTCTTGAGAAAAAGAGGACGAGTTCAAAGTTTAAGCTGGAAATCTCTAAAACTGAGAGATTACGGACAGACAAACAGACTTGTCTAAATCAATTAAGCTTGTCACGAGGATCATTTGGTCTTAAATATATATTTATATGTCTTATGAGGCTCTCGATGCTTACTTTTGATGTTACAAAGGTTGGTTGAAATCTAATCTAGTTTTGATTTTAAATTATTTGTTCGATGATTTAACTAACAGTAGTACTACCATAGTAAACTACTTTTTTTGACAAAACTCGTTTTTTTATTAAATATAGTTCCCTTCAAGGGTGATACTCTGATTATATCGATCTTCCAACTTTTCGATACCATTTTTGTAGTAAGGAAAGGATAATATGTAAATCGCTTTGCTTCAAAATAGGTCTCACCTTCGGTGATCACCTCTTCAATCGACGAACATTTCTTCCAGCGAACATTCTTTTGAGATCTGAGAACAGGAAATACTAGTTGGGGCAAGCAATTCGAAGCTCAATTCATGAATTTTTGCCCTCTCTTCCGTTGACATGTGGCACAGTGCATTGTCTTGGAGAAATACCAACGTCCTTTTCTTCAAATACGGTCCTTATAGTCGCTGTTAATGGTCCTTCCTTTTTCAATATAGTCAATACAAATTATGCCATGTGCATCCCAAAATATAGACGCCATAACCTTACCAGCCGACTATTGCACTGTCCTACGCTTTGGAACGGGTTCATCGTGTACAGTCCACTCGAATGATTGTCGACTAGACTTCGGAATGAAATCATGGAGCCACGTTTCATCCATTGTTACATATATAACATTTATAATGCTTGAGCATCTCCCAAAATTGCTCCGAATCATCAACTCGTCATGGTCAAAAGTGAGCTTGTGCGGAACTCACTTTGCAAAGACCGTTCTCAAACTAAAATATTCGAGAATGATATTATGTCCATGTCTGTTATCTCGAACAAATCAACTTCACATAACGGCTGCCGAAAGTTTTTTTTTGTGAATTTTGTTGATGTTTTCGTCAGTAAAAATCTCCTTTGCGCGTCTACTACTTCGTCTTTGGTGTAATTTCATCACCTCTAAACATTGCCTTGGTTGACCTTGATGGTTGATTTTCCTGGGGAGGTGTATGGAAACTCGTCATTAAGCTAAGTTTTTTTCTGAATAACAAAAGTTGTTTCAATCAAATTGAATTAGCCAACTAACGCTCTGACATATACACTCACTTCATTCTGGTTGTGCTATCTGTGTGTTAGAACGGGGACTTTTCAATTGAACTGTTATGTAATTAGTTCAGAATCTTACTTTATTTTACATTTCCACAGTACTTACTGGCAAATGTTATACATTTTAGTATTGGTTAATCACCATTTACCATTTTAGTAGGTTTTTTCGCAGCCTTCTGATGACAATTGAATAAGTAATAAATCTTTGAACATATTGAGACCAATACTAGACTGTCTGTGTTGATCACTCTGTCAATACAAAGTTTTGATTAGCCAAATATTTCTTTTGTTTTTCGGGAGTATTCTTGGGGTCAACATTCTCTTGGAGTATGAACATTCTTCGGATAGGCATTTCAATATACTATTTATATGCATAGATACGTATGTATGTATATCTTTAAGACCAAATTAAGAAATTACCATTTTGAAGTCTCTGAGAGAATTTAGGTAATTTGTCGGTAATTTATACTTCAGTCACTGTTTGAAATATTATAGAATTTTTAAAATTTTTTTATTTACTTTCTGGAGTCTTAGTACTTGATATCTTGGAACTGTTTTGGTCACTTGTTTGACAATATTCATTACTACATCGCCGCCAAGAACATATATGCATGTTGTATTTGTTCCAGCCATAAAAACGAAGAGAACAAGTTTTATCAAATTGGTGGTAAAATCCCTTCTCGTCACGTCTAAAAACGTTGCTTTAAGCTGTTGTTATCGAGGTCAGCTACCCTTAGTTCTTATCACTTGAATGTATAAGGTGAATGTGAAACATTTCTTTAGTTTTTAACAAGTCATCTCAAGCTAACATCAACTTATTACCAGCTCATAAACGTTCATGACAATGTTCAATTGATTGAAATCTTGTTTTTAGAACCCCTCGTAAGGACCCAAAATATTATGTTGAAAGAAAACCTCATTAGTAGCATTCAAACTTTTACGGGAACGTGCCGTGCTCGGGCACATGTTTCAAATATCATCGTAAATATATGGCTGAAAGGAATCGTTGATACCTTTATAATGTGCTACAATCTCTAATTTACCGTTTCGCCCGACCAAAGTCTTTCATAACTAATTACTCTTGGCTTTCACCTACAGCCTACATCTCCATGAACTTTATAAATTTTGTTAAGATTGTGTACAAGTACACTCGTAATTCTCGCAAGCATTAAAAAAGAGCGGAGCTTTAAATGTTATTCTCATTGCTATAAATAACTGTTGTGTCGGTTGTGGTTTTTTATAAGAAATTTAATTGCGATAAATCTGCAATATATGCATTATTGTTTTATTTCTTTAACTTCAAGTAAAGCGCACAATCGCAATTGAACAAATTGCATATTTTCTTGGAAATGATAATGATTTCATGGTTGTTCGCATCAAACGTCGGCGTACAGTTTAAAATTATTAAAAAGACTCCGAGCGCTGGTTGCAAACATTGTTGAACAAAAGTAGCATGACAACATGACACGACTCACGCGTGATCTGTCAAAAAGAGGCTATTAAAAAAAGTACATCTACTTCAATCACCCATTACTACCTCGTTAGAACAGTTTCACACTCACTTTCAGTTACAGCGAATCTATTCAAGAATACAAAAATCTGAGCAGTTTATGAAAGACTAATGAAATTATTTTTGAAAATTATGGCATAAACTGAGTGTAGATATCTCTGAATACAAAGTCCAATACAGTGTGTGTACAACTGAATTGCTGAATTTTCAGTGTTTATTTTATGTGAAAAAGAGTTTAAGGAGCCAAAGTGTAGCACAAAAGAAGCTATAAATAGATGATTACACCTTGTGGTGCTATTTTATTTGTATCAACAAAATGTAATATATCTACGCTTAATCACGAGTCGAAGCAAAAACGAGCAAAATCAATGTTGCTTTTATATCTGTGTCATTCTTTCGAGGACAAATATATATCAAAATTGTGATTGAAATAACCATCGGTGCGACTATTAAATTCCCCAAGTATCGGGGTTCGCTTAATTCAAAGTTGTAATTATTTGTATCGCTTTTGATACACTGAATTGTCTTTTGCCTTAAGTTATGCGTACATTGTATAGTTTTCATACATATTTTGGGAGAAATGTTGTATCAGCTGTACTTTTGCTGCTCATAGACCTTCAAGATTTACAAAAACTTACATATGAGTATACTACCTTTTGACTAAACACACTCTCAAGAAAATACAATAACATCAATGTAAATTGTACTGAACTGAGGTTTAGTCAACTGAATCGCTGAGTTAAAGCCCAAGTTGTTTCCTGTTCTCATAATGAAAGAAATCTGCGTACTCTGAAAATGTGTATGTAAGTATTCCTCTGCATGTTTTCATCCACTATATCAGATTTTTGCAACTTACTTGCAGCCATTTGTTTCTGTCTTTTACTTTACTTGTGTGTATGTAAATTTGTTTTGTATGAACACAGCGTTTGTTCAAAAGAAAAAATTACATTTAGAAATATTTGGAGGTTTGGTTCATCGGTGTATGTGTTTGTTCTGCAAAGTTCAAGTAAATTTGATTTACTGAGTAATTTAATAAAATAGAAGTTCAAACTTGTTTGCGGGAAATAAAAAAATCTTGTTTTCTGTTTTTCAAATTAAAAATATGTTTGTTATGAAAAAATTTGGTTACGGTATGTCATATTTTAAATGACACAACTTCGCTGGTGTTATTTAATAATAAATAATAAATATACTGCTTAGAAAATAAAGTACTATTACTTGGAAAAATTAGGAGTACCGTGTCGTAGTGGAGAGAAAACAGACTGCCTACCTCGCAACCTTACAATCGATCACAACATATCGATACCGAGAGTTGAAGAAGAGAATGAAACGCATTTCCAGACAAGACTTGACAAGCTGGCCGATAATGCTCGAAAATTCTACGAAAAGATGCGACGAAGAAGTTCAATTAGCAATTACTCGTCTGAAAAACAACAAAACGGCGGGGCCAATGAATTGCCGTCCGAGCTATTCAAATACGGCTGCGAAGAACTGATTAGGAGCATACATACGATTTTTTGTAGAATATGTTCGTATGAAAGTATGCCTGACTATTGGAATTCAAGGTGCTCTGTCCAATCCCCAAAAAGGGAGACCCCATAATTTGCGCCAACTACCGTGAGATAAACCTCTGCAACAGCGCATATAAGATTGGATCTTGGAAAAGACCCGTGAAAAAAGGATCGACAAACACCACCTCTTCGTCGATTTCAAAGCTGCTTTCGACAGCACGAAAAGGAGTTGCCTTTATGCCGCGATGTCTGAATTTGGTATCCCGCAAAACTAATACGGCTGTGTAAACTGACATTGAGCAATATCAAAAACTCCTTTAGAATCGGGAAAGACTTTTCCGAGCCGTTCGATACCAAACGAGGTTTCAGACAAGACAACTCCTTATCGTGCGACTTCTTCAATTTGCTGCTGGAGAAAATAATTCGAGCTGCACAACTAAACCGAGAAGGTACAATCTTTTATAAGAGTGTACAGCTGCTGGCGTATGCCGATGATATTGATATCGTGGCCACAACAGCACCACCGTTAGTTCTGCTTTCTCTGGACTGAATAAAGGAGCAAAGAAAATGGATCTGTGGGCAAGACGAAGTATTTTCTGTCTTCAAACAAACATTCACTGTATCACGACTTGGCTCCTACGTCATAACTTCAAATTCATAAATAATTTCTGAGACTATTGGACGCAGTACACGTCGGGGAAACAGAGAAAGAGAATGACTTCCACTTTGTTGAAAGGACCAAGTAAAGAAGAACCTGGCTACACTTGAAATCTGCAATTGGCGACAAACAGCGAACAGAAAGAATGACTGGTGCGCTGTTGTAAGCTCGACTATAACCGCGTAAGCGGTTTCTACTGCAATAAAGAAGAATAAGGTTAGGCAAATAAAAAGCAATTTAACAAATACTTTGAGTTTTCCATTGTACAAAAAGTTGTTTATCGTTATCGCCAACTTATTTCTGTAGCAAATTTACAAGCAGTGCGTTTTCAATTTCCGCTTTCGTACACTGTTCGCATTTCGCGCACATTGAGTTCACTTCATTTTGCATTTTCGTTTTTTTTTGCTTTTGCGTTCCACTCCATTTTACTTGTTTCCTCTTTATCATTTACACACATCGTAGGTGTTTACCGAGTTGATAACAACGAGTTCAGTTGGTTGCTTTTTTCTGCAAAACTACAAGAAGTAATGGAAGAATCTCGAAAAGCCAATCCACAACTGAAACACAATCTGCAGCAAATGGGTAATAGCGTTTGGAAGCTCTGTTCGCTGTCATTGTATATACATACATATACGCATATATAAATACAAACAAACAGTCATACATACATGGGTAGAAGAGAGCATCTGTTGTCAATGCGAGCAAATACAGCTGGAAAAGCACGTGAGAACGTGATAAAAATACATGCTACAAACGCCTAATATTGATAAAAATGCTAACGAGCTAACATATGTACACACAAGCACACCTGCCAATGCCAAGTATCAGTTTTCGATGTTTTGTAATTAAAAACGTTTCGTAGCTGTTGAACACTTTTCAATTACTCAATTTTGCAGATTCTTCAGAACTCGTAAAATATTTACAATGTGTGTATGTACATATGCATATGTGAGTGTTGGAGCGCATCGACATGATTTCATCACAGTAATTATTGTAGATGTCCAACCTGTTTCCATGCCATTACTATTCAATGATTCATCTCCCATGTACAAATTCTCAGCAAAAATAATCAACTGGAAATAAAACTAAGTCTAAGATAATTAATAAGACCCTCCCCTACAACGGAGTGTGCACGAGTTGGATCTTCGTTACCATATTGCGTTCTAGCACTGGACCTACGGAACTCACGTACGATTCATAGGTGTTGGTCGACGAATAGCTTCTGCGTGATTGCAAGATTCATCGAGTCCTTTTGGCCTAGAGTAAAATGGAGATCTTCTAAAATATTTGCCCTTACCAAAGCTCGTCTAGGCTTATACTCAAATTGTTAAAGTTTCATGGAAAGAAGGTGAGGTGGAAACACCCAAGTTCTTTCTTCTCCATTGTCCAGTGTTTGCAAGACTTAACTTAAAGCGTCTCGGCAGTCATACCTTCCGCGAACCTTAAGACATAGACGAAACTGACATTAGACGCTTCAAAAGATTTGTGACAGGCTCAAAGCGCTTCGTCGATTAATAAAGGACTGTATGTTCAATTTTACTGGAGTTCTAGGTACCACAATGAAAAAGGGTTTCTCATCCGAGGTTGTTTTCTTCTTTTCATTGGGAGTGTTTTTTTCGTGGCGAGTTCCAAACTCAACGCACAACTCTGGAGAGGGATATTTTTTACCCGGTCTAAGACCGGAAGTCGTAACATGCTTGAGCCATATGTGATATAATCGATTTCTGGCTCCTCCCAAGTGAATGCGGCTTAAGGACTTTCCTCGCTTGCGTGGCGCGCTGTTGTAAACTCGGCTAGAACAGTAAGCCGTGTCTTCGCCAATAAAGAAGAAGAATCTAAGCAAATAGACATTTGTTGGTTCTAGATCCATTTCTTATTGGGTTAGTCGTTTTACCTACAGATATGGAAAATTAACGAATAAGTAAATTCTAATGGGGTTCAAAAGTCATAAGGTAATATCGTATACATTCCACATTCCACAGACCTATGACAATTAAGATATCACTGGACTCATTTTGGTTCGAGTTTTAGGAGTACTCCATTTAGCTTCCATCAATATTTTAGTACTTGACAGCTGTCAAAGTGCTTTAGTGTTATCTGTGGAAGCTTTCGTGCCAATAAAAGGCAATTATTGTTTCATGTAGCAGCTTAACAAAATTCCCAGGCCTTTGTCAAAAATATTAGGAGATGTGGAAGGCAAAGTGTGTCATTCTGGCATACACGATGGTTGCTTCGTTTCAATATCAAATTATATTAAACTTGTGTGTACGAACGGTCAAGCAAAGTAAAAAAAAGTTGCTGGTTAAACCAACCATAAGGGTTGTAAGGCTACTTTTGTAGATATTCACTGAAAATTAAACACTAATTGAGCGTTTAGTTAATTATTGTAAATTATGCGGAATTGAGATCAATTAAGGGCTAAATTACTAAACATTTTCATTCTTGGTTGTTATACCCCGAACAGGGTGTTGCAATCTTGCAAGTCATCATTTTATCGTAAAGTTTCACATTTTTGATGTTATACTACACATACCCAGAACGTTTTGACATACGAGCGCTATTTGTGTTGTTTATAGTAACTTAAAATATTCATCCCGGCCAAAACATGGAACTAAATCGCGAACATTTTCACGTGACAATTTTTTACAACTTTCGACGTGGAGTAACTCAGCGACAGTACTTTGAAGAACATAAGTCAATTTTTGGCGATGAAGCTCCATCAAAGCTTAGTGTTTATCGATGGAATGGTGAGTTCAGTCGAAACGTAGATCGCTCAAAGGTGATTTTCGTGAAAATCGTCTAAAATCAGTTGTTCTTCCGGAAACTGTTGATGCTGTGCGCAAACTGATATTGCAAGACTGTCATGTAACCTCTCAAGAGTTTGAGACAACTATAAGGATTAGTGGGATCAACATGCTTTCAATATTGCATACACATTTAACTGTAAAAAAATCTGTTCACGTTGGCTCCCATTCAATTTGTCAACGTTCAAAAAAAGTTCGTGTTGATTGATGGAGTGTTTAAAGAATACGATGCTTCGAATCATGAATTTACGCGCATGAGCCCGAAAGTAAACAGTAGTCAACTGTATCGTTGTTTCAAAATGGGCAGATGTGTTTACATATGGCTCAAGCAGCTCGCGACTTCCTGTCCCAGACCAAGTATCCTCTGGGTAGCCAAAAAACATCCGTTTGAAGGCGAGCTAAAGTGAGAAGACTAAACATCCCTCCCCAGGGCTATGCGGGTTTGTTACCCGCCACTTAAAAATACACTCCTAATCCCCAAATGAAAATAACAAAACTAGAACACAACCATTTTTTTGCCAGTGTCTTTTAGGTAATCAGCACAGATTACTTTTCCCCACGACAATGTGAGCTCTCATTCATCGAGGGAAACAATTGCACTTTTGAGTACTCAAAACATTAATTTGATGAGTCATCCACGTTGTAGTTCAAGCGTGGCACCGAATAACTTCTTTTTATTTCTGTTCGTAAAAAATGAACTAAGAAGTCATCGTTTTTTGACACCTGAAAAGGCGGCTAATGCGTTCAAAAGGCATGTTTTGGAGATACCTCAATCAATGTGGCAAAAGTGCTTTTCAATAAATTGTTTTTATTGTCTAACTCCGAAATAGGATCCTTTGAACTGTGGTGGGTGAATTAAGTAGCTTGTTGAGACTACGAAGCTTAATTTCTACACTTTCACTCCAATTAATAGCCAGACGCTTATTAATACAAATGCATAGTATGCATATAGTACTTATGAACCTATAAACAAATTGCTGCAAAACAACCGTTATATTAGCTATCTTCATTTTCTTAATCTCTCAAATTGTGAGTGTACAAAAAACGCTTCGCTATTCATCACAATATTTGTTTTGGAAACAAATTAATGTATTTACATTTTCATTTTCAATTAATTGGCCATTGAGAGCAACATAAAAAAGCATTTATGTTTTGTGAATTGCACGCATGAATATTTATGTTGATATGAACATAAATCGTAATCAATTAAAATAATGAATATTCAGTGTTAAATGCTTTCACATTACAGTAAACAAATATATGTACATATATCATGTAAATATGCTTTATGTAACATATGTATGTATATAAAAAAATATAAATATACACAAAATTTTAAAATTCTAGCAACATACTTGTATATTATTTATTCATAAAATTTGCCACGAAATTTGTAACACGAGATGGAAGTGTCGGATATTCCAAAAAGTACATGAAGGGTGTTCCAAAATTAAGGCAAAATTTAAATTTGTCGCCATTAATGTAGGTAAGTGTTGACAACTCTAAGGAAGAACAAATCAATAACTGACAGTTTAGGCTTAGTAAAAATGGAGCCTTACATAATAGAAGAACGTATCCATTATTAAGCAATATTTCAAAAATAATGAAATAATGAAAATATTGGAAGCTTGACGGCCACGTTTCGACAATTTCTTACTAAATATGGTCGGAATAGCGGTTTAACTTCGTGAATTAATTGAAATGGTGACAAATTTAAATCTTGCGTTAATTAACACTCCGTACTTTTTTCCGTCGTAGCTTTTCTTAAGGGGTTACATGTGTTTACGGGTTTCAAAAAATGGAATTTTTTTATTGACTTAATAAATTCTACAACACCTCTAGAATATTGATACGAGTAATAGTTTTGGAGATACAGCCTTGAGAACTTGTGCGCTCGAGGCTAGTTAAGCTAAGTGTGCCGTCTTTAAACACATTTTCTCGAAACTGTGTTTTTGAAGTCGGTTGGCAAGATTGCTCGAGAACTACTCAACCGATATTTATGAATCGAAACCGTAATCATTGCCAATGGCGTCGCAATGGCCGAGTTTAAAATAGTTTTTCCAAAAGTCTCAGAGTTTCTTTTTTGATAGTGTATGTTTGTAACAATAAAAAATTCTAATAAAATATTTCATTATTTAAATGAGAAAAAAAAATACTGAAAAACGGCTGTTTTTACTCGAGGAAACCCATGTAACCCTTTAAGTTAGAAACTGTGAGGAAAAAAAAGAAGGATACAAATAAAAAGCTGGATATAAAGTGAAATTAACTATGCTTTCTCATGTGTTTTTCAGCGATCATTCTTAAGTCGGATTTTCTGGCTCACAATATCCACCGCGTGTCATTTTGCAAGTAAACTACGAAACTACGATGCTATTAAACCTACAATCAAACATAAATTCTTAAACACAATGTTTCTATATTAATAAAAATTATTTATATAAAATTACTAAAAGCATCTATACTATCTGTTAAAAAAAAAATAATATAATTTATTTATATTAATTATCCTTTGACATGCTATAAATTAACATTTATTTTCTTTAATTGCAGATTATCATTGAACGTTTAAAAATAAATACGGAAATTTGCTTCATAAATTTAAAGCTCATAAAAACATTAAAAGGTATGTCAACAAAGTTATTCGAGTTTTTACAATATTTTAAAAGAACACCGTAACCACCCTAATGCCACTCTAATCTACATATTAATATTGGCCTGTGGACTTACATATCTGAATTAAAAATATTTTGGTATAAAAGTGTTATGCAAAATGTATTAAAAAACTACTATAGCCATTTCGTCACCTGAAATGCAAAATAACGTAACAACATTTTCAGAAATTTACAGTGGCATGAATGAAACACAAAATAAAATCGAACCCGAGTGAAACAAACTATTAATATTGGTTAAGACTGGTTTATATATGACCGCAGAACCAGAAAGTGTTGAACATATGTAATATTATGTATATAATTTGAAGTAGTGAAGCGTAATCAATAAGACACTCAATTTAAATTTTTTTGATCATACGTTATTTTGCATTTCAGGTGACGATTTAAACTACTAAAGCTATTTACCGTTAAATATTTCATTTACGTATATACATATGTGTGTACCATACATACCTATACATTTTCATTTATTTAATCGGCTTATAGTGAAATTTCAGTCGTATGCTTCTGCCTTAATTACTTTTTCCTTTCGGCATTAAAAAGTGTGAATGGAATTTTCACTTTAACGCCGAATTAATAATCGTTGAATTATTAATTAATTTTGAATGCACTAATAATATCATTTTACTTGGTAAATTTACTGTACGTGTGCACATATGCCTTGTTTTTCAAAATTAATTCTGAAAAAATAAAGGAAAGGAAGAGCTAAGTCCGGTTCTAGCTGAACATTTTATAATCTCGCAAGGATCAAAGCCGGGAAAATACATTCAGGTGGAATTCAATATCGATTATTCTTTCATATTCGAAAGGGTGAAAGGTTTACAAATGTTAGTAACTTTTTAAATTATATTATAGTTCGTGGACTCACTTAGTCTCTTTACTATATTTTGCTTTAGATATTCGAGTTATTAATAGTGAAATTAAACTAGTTAACTCAAATGAAAAACTCATTATGTTTATGAAAGCATTGAAACATCACATACTACGAGTATATATAGATTGACCAACATACGAGGCTTATAATCAGATAGAATTCATTATATAAGGTAAATTTGTGCTAGGGGAAGTATTTTCTCGATTTTTTCCATTTTGACATTTCATATCATGACTAGGAAAATATTCTTTCCCAGTTTCTTTAAGATACCTCACATATTGACCAATAAACATTGTGACAATGTTGGAAAAGGCTTACGGTGACTCAGTTTTATCAAAAACACAAGTCTACGAGTGATGAAACGTTTTCAAAGACGGTGAAGAGATCATTGAAGGCATGCCTCGTTCTGGACGAGTTCGACCTTCAACAGATGGAAATATTACTAAAGTGAATGATATGGAAATCGGCAGGCAAGTGTTAGAGGCATGGCAAAAGAGCTCGACCTCTCTGACGAGTTCGTTCGAATGATTTTGGTAGATATTATAGGTATGAAACGCGTTCTTGATCGACTCGTACCGATAGAGCTGAAGCTGAAGCAAGGCTCTTTGGATAAGCGTGATTCCGATCCCACATTAATGGAGATCATTATAATTGCCGATAAGACATGCTTTTATGAGTTTGACTTACAAACTAGTCAACAATAATGGGAAAAAGCAAAATATTCCTGGTTTGGTGCTCTGGAGGGACAACAGACAGTCAATAAGAAATCCTATTCTGGAGGGACAGACAGTCAACAAGAAATGCTATTTGTACGTATTCAGGCATTTGCGTGAGAACATCCGTCGAAAATCGTATCGAGCTACGATTGTGACCAAATTTCAAGCCAAGAAACGAGTAATGAATACCATCGATCAACCGTCGTGATCACCAGATTTGGCTACATGCGATTTTTTTGTTTCTCAAACTAAAATAGCCACTCCATGGATCCCGTTTTCAGTCGATCGAAGACTTAAAACGAAATTTTCTGAAGGAGCTGAGTAACTAAATATTTTGCATTATTTTGACATCGGCTTCCATGAAACCCTTTTATATGTTTTGCTATCACACAACTTTTCATGCCTCTGACGAATTTACTTATTAAGTAATAGTACTTTTAGTTGAAAATTTAACCGTTATATGTGGAGTGGTCGTGATTATCATCCAATTTAACCGATTTTTACAGTAAATGAAGAAGCTTCCAAAAATGTTTGGTTTGAAGAGTTTGGTTGAAATATGTAAGTTTTGTGGTTTCTAACATATGCTCATTCAACCTTTTAGGGGGCGACTTTTCACCACGATACATTAACAATAGTTTTTGGTGCCGAGCCACAGCAAATGGTTCCATCGGGATATATATATGTATCAGAGTTGCCTCATGCACTCCTCGACAGCCTTTCAACCCAGAATGTAAAAAAAAATTGTCGGATCCTTTTATACTTATGTGTATATGTATGTAGATAGCCAATGCAGTATCAAAATGTCACAAAAATTTTATTTTGATAACATGAAAACAACAACAATAATTAGATAGACTTATGTGCCTTCTGAAATATTGATCTCTGGCACCTCACCCTAATATATATTCCATCCCTGTTCATATTAACTATCGTACTTGCAAGTATGCTTCTAATTTCAACAGATCTTCTCTTCATCCCGACAGAAAGCCTTGTGAAACCTCGGTATTAAAACGTGCTCAGCACAATTAAGTCACAAGAGTGAGCAAGTGGCAGCGTGAAATTTATTAACTAATAACTGTATATGTAGCAACGTATTCACATATGCACACACACACACACGCGAAAGTAGAATAGAAGCGAATAAGAACAGTTTCATTGAGTGGGTAGCTTGATTAGCCGTGTCGTGGCACCGGCGACGCTGCCACTGTGTCATCTTGTCACACGAGTGCCATTTGTGGCAGTGACAAATGTGCGAGCGCCAAACGGGCACAAGGTCATTTTAATAATTCGCTCATTGATGCTACTGCGCAGCGATGCGCTGCTGCTTCGTGCTTAATAATTTTGTTTTGCCACTTAGATAAATATTTATGCAGCATAAACTATTAGCGAATCGCGAAATTTGCGTGGCCAGCTAAAAATAACAAAACAATAAACCGCTGTAATGTTTATATGCATTTTTTTAATTTTTCAAGATTTTTGAGAAATGACGTAGTGAGCTCACTCACTTGCATTGCGGCTGAATCACTTTCTCTTCACGCGTTGAAAAAATGCGCCATAGCATTGCCTCGGTCTATATCTCATATATATTTATCAGTGGCGCAAAGACGTGGTTTTGGGGGTTAATAGAGCCTGCGACCATCATACAATCAGAGCAAAGAAAATAATTTCAATTCGAATTCAGAAGAACTTAGGAAATAACTGCCGAGAGTTCTCCTCCCCCAAAAGCAAAAAGTTATATAGTACATTATTTCCATCATAAGTGACACACCCCGAAGAAAAAGACTTTGAGTTTCAAGTACAAAATTATAAAGTTCCCACCCAAAATTCTACTCTGGATCCGCCCCTGCTCTGTACCATATCGCAAGACGGGAATAATGAGTAATTTATAGAGTTCGGTTTTTTTCGTCGAGAAAGGTCTTTATTTCTCAATTGTAACAACCGCTGGCATGAGTTAGTCTGCGGCGAATGATTGACATTGTTGTTGGTGTTAATACTAGTTCCAAGGTAGATGAAATTATCTACGACTTCAAAGTTATGACTGTCAACAGTGACGTGGGAGCCAATGATATCAATATCATCGGCGTACGCCAGCAGCTGCACACACTTATAGAAGATTGTACCTTCTCTATTTAGTTCTGCAGCTTGAATTATTTTCTTCAGCAATAGATTGAAGAAGCCACACGATAGGGAGTCGCCTTGTCTGAAACCTCCTTTGGTTTCGAACGATTCGGTGAGCTCCTACCCGATACTGACGGAGATTTTCAGTGCTCACCGTCAGCTTACACAGCCCTGTTAGCTTTGGGGAGATACCAAGTTCCGACCGAGAAGCATAGAGGAAGTTCCTTTCCGTACTGTCGAACGCGTGTTTCGACTAAGAGGTGATGTCTGTGGATCTTGTTTTCACGGGTCTTTTCCAAGATTTGGCCCATGGTGAAAAACTGCTCGATTGTAGATCCCCAACGGCTTGAGACCTGGAAAATAAAAAAAATTACTGACAAGAAAATTAACTTAAATTGTAATTTTTTCATATCTCTGACTGCACCTAACCCCTTAAATGAGACTCATACGCATTGGCATTTCAGATATGAATGCGAAAGTCTAATTATAATTTATTTAAATAGAATAACAACAATTTGCGGCAAGTGGCACTTGTGCGTAAATGCTACGCCCACCCCAATACTTGAGAATGCCTGCATACTTAACCGTAGCATTGCGGCAAATGGCAAACACACACATGCACACCTGCAATGCGCACGCATAAACTCACATATAAATGTAGATGATGATGATAAATCCAACGGTGTATAACTGGCAACATGCAATCACTCACTCGTCTGTGCTACCATACTCTTACTTGCCCGTTTGTTGCATGCTCTTCGCCTGCCACGCAGTCATGTTGAGTGCCACCATCGCAGGCAATGAAAACTGCACGCAACAATTAGTGCAACACGTTCGCTCACCTTGTAGACATTGTCCGCACACACTCATTCTAGCCGGTGGAGGGTTTTTGTTATTATTGCTTTGTTTGTAAACAAGCGACCGCACACAAAGCCACAAAGCTTAAGCCTTCAGCTGTGACGGTCGTAGATGTCCTGTTGCACGCCCGCACCCTTGAATGCTTGGAAAAGCTGTTGCAGCCACGAGTACGCACGAGTGTGCTCATTCAGGTGAGCACTCACGAACATACCATCTAGTGGCTATTTATGACAGGAGCTTAATTTTGTTCAACTTTTCGTATGAGGGGAAGAATTGTATATAGCATTTATTATTTCGAAATCTGGTTAACAAGATGTTGAAGGCTAAGCATATGTCTATCTATCAGATTTAACATGGTGAAATCAAATAAAACCTTTAGGGCAAAATGATTATAGTTGTTAATCAAGGAAAAATGAAGAATCGACAGATCTCAAAATGTTTTGTCGAACAGCTTACTTATTCTAATAAGCCCAAATTCAACATCTCTGTTTCTATAATAATATTTTAACACAACGTCATGGCAGACCATAGGTTATAACTTTAAAAATAATAACATTTTATATCGATATCTCAAATTTGTTGTTGAGTTACAGCCTTCTAAAGTGTGCCCATTCATTTCAATCAGTGTCATTAGTTTATCTTTAAATATGTTTTTTCTCAAAACTACATTTTTGGAATACAAATGATACGATTAATATCGATTTTTTTCCATCGGGCTTCTGGTTTCAACACTTATGCTCACTTCTAATGGAAATTTCTTCTGTAACGGGTGATTTTTTTGAGGTTAGGATTTTCATGCATTAGTATTTGACAGATCACGTGGGATTTCAGACATGGTGTCAAAGAGAAAGATGCTCAGTATGCTTTGACATTTCATCATGAATATACTTACTAACGAGCAACGCTTGCAAATCATTGAATTTTATTACCAAAATCAGTGTTCGGTTCGAAATGTGTTTCGCGACAAATTTTGTTCAGCGATGAGGCTCATTTCTGGTTGAATGGCTACGTAAATAAGCAAAATTGCCGCATTTGGGGTGAAGAGCAACCAGAAGCCGTTCAAGAACTGCCCATGCATCCCGAAAAATGCACTGTTTGGTGTGGTTTGTACGCTGGTGGAATCATTGGACCGCATTTTTTCAAAGATGCTGTTGGACGCAACGTTACGGTGAATGGCGATCGCTATCGTTCGATGCTAACAAACTTTTTGTTGCCAAAAATGGAAGAACTGAACTTGGTTGACATGTGGTTTCAACAAGATGGCGCTACATGCCACACAGCTCGCGATTCTATGGCCATTTTGAGGGAAACTTCGGACAACAATTCATCTCAAGAAATGGACCCGTAAGTTGGCCACCAAGATCATGCGATTTAACGCCTTTAGACTATTTTTTGTGGGGCTACGTCAAGTCTAAAGTCTACAGAAATAAGCCAGCAACTATTCCAGCTTTGGAAGACAACATTTCCGAAGAAATTCGGGCTATTCCGGCCGAAATGCTCGAAAAAGTTGCCCAAAATTGGACTTTCCGAATGGACCACCTAAGACGCAGCCGCGGTCAACATTTAAATGAAATTATCTTCAAAAAGTAAATGTCATGAACCAATCTAACGTTTCAAATAAAGAACCGATGAGATTTTGCAAATTTTATGCGTTTTTTTTAAAAAAAAGTTATCAAGCTCTTAAAAAATCACCCTTTACATTGAATCATCTTGTTATTGGTTGACATTGTTTCATAATCTTAGCTGACGTGACACCTCTCATCACTAGCTCACACATAAATACACATTCACATATTGATGTTGGACTAGTGACCATTACTCGATCTCGCTCACTGTTTATCCTTCTGTCGGCCACACGAACGTGACTATTCCTTTACTGCTTACTTGGACTGCGTTCGGCCCCTTAACATTTCTTGGTGTCCTCTATGTAAACACACACACAGTGCACTGCAAGAAGACAAGAGTTCAATAACTATATAAAGTCATAGTATACAGCAAGTACGAGTATATGGAAATTATTTGTGAATTGGCGTCCGCTAAGTATAATATAACATCTATATACATATGTATATGATGACCGATATTTAGTAACCGAAAATTTCGTAAAAATAAGAAAATCATTAGCTTCGTTTGCCCTGAAGCTATAATATTCGTCACAAATACAAAAGAAGAAAAGAAAAAACTTCATTCCGATCGTTCAGTTTGTATGACAGCTATATGCTATATTAGTCCAATATCGGCGGCTCCGACAAATAATCAGCTTCTTGAAGAGAAAAGGACGTATGCAAAATTTCAATGCGATATCTCTAGGACTAAGGGACTACTTGGACCAGACGCACGTACAGATGAACATGGCTACAACAGCTCTTTTTTTATTTTTGTATAGTAGGAGGAAGCATTGAAAGCCGTAGTGCGGGACTTCAATTCGCTAAACCTTACCTACTTCCATCTCATGTCCCTCCCACGGGATCAGTGAACAAAGATTTACTTCATGGGATAGAAGAAAGCATTTAAGTCTCCTCTATTGTACGGACTGACTGACGCCTAATCTGTTGTAAATGTCGCAATCTTGTCATAATTAACGCTGCCGCTTCGCTGACAGCTTTCCATTTTACATAGGACTCACACATAACTGCAGTAATATTTTCCACTGTGAGGCTACCTCCAAATGAGGTTTTCAGCTTTTCCCTTGTACTTGAAAACCTAGGGCAATGATAGAATACGTGTTCAGAGTCTTCTAAACACTCTTTACACGTCGGACAATATGGGCTAAGCCCTCTACTACACCAAAGATCTCCGATTGTGGTTGCGAAGTAATCTCACATTTTCCTATGGTTTCTTTTCTTAAATTTTCCTGGAGCTTATGAGCAATACTTCAGTTTCGAGCTTCAAACTATTGCCTCTATGCACTTTTCCAATACAATATCACATTACATTACTCAATTTATTTGATTATTTCAAACTAGTTACATATTAAACTTGTTTTGTGAAGCATTAAAAAGGTGTGAGTATCGAGAACAGCTAAAAATCTTTCTCAAATATTTAACAAAAAAACCTTCTCTAATATTAAATTAAATTGTCACTGTCGCAACATAAACCGTCACCGATTTGCAATTTCTCTGCGCGCTAGCTTTGAGCTTCGCTTTCTTGTCGAAAAAATTACATAAGAGAACGAGAACAAAGTCACACAGTTGAATTGAATACCAGAGAGTATGTGGATATCACTTTGAAGTGGTGTAACCTCTTTCCATACGAATAATATATATATGTAAGTAGATATTACCAATCTAATAGTTGTTTGTTTGATTTGCCATTCTGCAATGCTCGTTGAGTCGAGAACTGCATTAAATATGTATATGTATGTTTATATGCCTTCGTGCCTAAGTGACGACGCTACCAACGCAGAAAGTACCAGCATTTTCATCAGACGTCCCTTGCTGTTGTAACTTCAGTGATGCATACATCTCACACATACATACATATACATAAGTTGAAATGTACCCGTTTGTAGGTGTGTTGCAAGTTTGCAACGGACTTGTCCGCCGGGATGTTGCACCATTTTCATGTGAAAGTGTGATTTTTTGCGCTTTCCACGCAGCTGCTTGAGTGTGTTTTTATGTGTCTGTGTGTCGATGCAGTTAGCAATTTTACGCTCGGAAGTGAGGCAAAAAAGTTTCCAGTGCAAATATGATTGTTATACTCGTATGTGGAGGCACCAGTAAGCATTTTTATGCGAGTTTACACCATGACCCAGTGGCGCAACAGTAGTTAACGGACAAAGTGCCAATTCCGGTTTATTTTCCAGAGGGCCAAGCAGGGCACAATAGCAGATAATAATGCAGGGAATAAAGAAATTCCAGCAAAATGGCTGGTTTACTGTTATTCTCTGTTTGTGTGTGTAGTATCTGCATATGTTTAATTCAATATGTAAATACATTGAAACAATTTAATACGAACCAGTAAGAGAGAGTACAGTTCGGGTGTAACCGCACATTTTATACTCTAGCAATTGTAAGAATCAATGTTTCGGAAAATTGTTCCAAAGTCCTTCAATTAGTTATATGGTGCCTAAAGAAAGCATTAGTAGAAAAGGATTCTCTCCGATTTTCATTCTTATTTCGTGCGCTTCGCTCATCTTACACCCAGCCTTCATTATTGGATAATATTCGACGGAATAGACCACGTCCAGCACGCAGTAAAGAAAATATAGCAACCATAGCTGAGAGTATACGCGAAGACCGTAGAAAGTCGATTCGGCGCCGTTGGTAGCAAGTCGGACTGACATATGGTTCGAAATCTTGAATCGAAAGCATACCAAATAGAGCTTGTGCAAGAACTGAAGCCGCTTGACCTTTCCGAGCGACATCGCTTCGCTCTATGGGCTCTTGAAAAGTTCCAAGAAGATCCGACATTTTCGAGCCAAATTTTGTTCAGCGATGAGGCTCACTTTTGTCCCAATGGATTTATAAGAAGCAAAATTGCCGTATTTAGGACGAAGAGCAACTTGTAGAGATTTAAGAGCTGAATACTTCGGTGAGCAGATAATTTCAAGCCTTGGGGTGGTCGATTGGCTACCAAGATCATATGGTATCAAATTAAACTTTTTTTCTATAGGGATATGTAAAGTTTAAAGTCTATGCGGACAATCACACTTCAATTCAGGCCCTGGAGCAGCAGCATGCGTGTCATTCGCCACTCACCAATTGAAATACTCGACCCAGTAATCGAAAATGGGACTCAACGGATGGACCATAGCCGCGGCCAACATTTGAAAGAGGTAATTTTCAAAAAATGAATGCCAATAAATGTTCTTTCGAATGATAATAAACATTCCCCAAAGAATGAATTGGAAGTTCCTATGTTTTTTCTTTAAAAAATTAGGGAACCTCGGTTGGATCACCCTTTAAAACTATTAAAAACGCCGTATTAATTAACAAGTCAATATATTGTATACATATATTATATATCATAGGCATTTGTAAAATACACAATAAATAAAAGACTTTAAAGCTTCAGTGGTGTATGAAAATTGATTAAATCTATTTGCTACAAATATGGTTTGCTGCAAGTCCGGCCTTTCAGCCTTTTGTCACGATGTGGTACTGTAAGCACACACACACATATTTACTTTTACACATACTTTAATGCTGCATATGTATGTATATTTGCATTTGCTCGCGCTTACCAGCACGCCCGCTCCAGTTCGCTTGTTTGCGGCTGCTGTGGTCGGCGTGTGTTCGCCGGCAAAATTAATATTACATTACGCAAGCGGGCGAACAGCCACCTTAATGCCTCCAAATGAAAAGTTCATAGCGCCACAAAATGAAATTTGCACTGACACACAGGGTGTGTGTGCGTGTATGTGTGGGTGCTTTTGTGTGTTTACGTGCTGCATTGAACTTTGGAATTAAATAAATTATTGCTAAAAGATTACGTGCAAAGTTGCGAATGGACCAGCAGCACGTGTGGTGACCCCAAATGTAATACATATAGACGACTCCACCAAGTGTGGCCCGCAAAATTCGTTTGGCACGTTTATTGCTGCTTGAAAGTTGAAAAATTGTCTTCGCCACGTTTCAATGCGCTCATTTTTTCGTTTTTGTTGTAGTTGTTTTGTTTATGCATACCTTTTAGTTCCTAATTTCGACAGTGGTAGGTCGCATCCGGTAACATTATTTTAATGTTATTTCTTCCATATATGTATATGCATATGCACTTATGCTATATGTGTACAAGACAGTCAAGTGAACTGGTAGTAGCCCCGGTTTGAACTATACATATCCCCACAGGAAAAAGTCTAACGGTGTGATATCACACAATCTTGGTGGCTAATCGACCGACCCAAATCGTGAAATTGTCTGCTCACCGAAGTGTTCTCTCAATAATAGTGACGACTTCTTGTTGAATCATGAGCTTCAATTTCAAGCATCAAATAGCTGGTTATAACGAACGCCATTGACGGTTATGTTCTCACCGGTTTCTATTTTGAACAAATATGACAGAAAAAAGGTCATTGAAAAAAATACCTATACTTGGATGACCCATTACAGATTCGCCGTTGCTTCCTCTATACCTTTTTATACTCTCGCAAGAAAGTTGCTAAGGAGAGTATTACTCGTATAGTTTTGTTCACATAACGGTTGTTTGTAAGTCCTAAAACTAAAAGAGTCAGATATAGGGTTATATATACCAAAGGGTGACGAGTAGAGTTGAAATCCGGATGTCTGTTTGTCTGTCTGTCCGTCCGTGCAAGCTGTAACTTGAATAAAAATTGAGATATCATGATGAAACTTGGTATTTCTTGGCTTCATAGGAAGGTTAAGTTCGAAGATAGGCAAAATCGGCATCTGCCACGCCCAGAAAATGGCAAAAACCGAAAACCTATAAAGTGTCACAACTAAGCCATAAATAAAGATATTAAAGTGAAATTTGGCACAAAGGATCGCATTAGGGAGGGGCATATTTGGACGTAACTCTTTTGGAAAAGTGGGCGTGGCCCAGCCCCCTACTAAGTTTTTGGTACATGTCTCGGAAACTACTATAGCTATATCAACCAAACTCTATAGAGTCGTTTCCTTCAGACATTTCCATATACAGTTCAAAATTGGAAGAAATCGGATAATAACCACGCGCACCTCCCATACAAAGGTTATGTTGAAAATCACTAAAAATGCGTTAACCGGCTAACAAGAAACGTCAGAAGCACTAAATTTTACGGAAGAAATGGCAAAAGGAAGCTGCACCCAGGCTTTTTTTTAAATTGAAAATAGGCGTGGCGTCGCCCACTTATGGACCAAAAACCATATCTCAGGAACTACTAATCTAAATAATTTTACAGCAAAAAAAAAATATGTAAATGACGGATAATGGAATCTCGATTATCACTTATCATGCGAGAGTATAAAATGTTCGGTGACACCCGAACTTAGCCATTCCTTACTTGTTTCTTTAAAGATATTTCAGATACCTTTTCCAAAACTCGTAAAATACTAAAGACGATTGGTCTTAAGCAGTTGCCTAAGTTTTACATGGCATTTTCTAAGAAAATGCCTTCCGGATGCTAATTACACACAGTTAGTAGTGGCCTGCCATGCGTCAAGATGCCAAATATTGTTGCAGTGCTACCTAGTGAGTACTCGCGTTAGTTGCCGCACATAATAGGGATATTTTAGTTAAGGCATACAAGGCATATAAATTAAATAAAATTAAAATTGAAATCCAAGATTCACAAAACTTAAATTCAACCAGAAATCAATAAATTCACTTATTTTTGCTGCAATAAATATTTCGAGACTAGTAATTTTTCGGCTAGTTTGCTGCTTCTACATCAGCTGTGTAGTAAATAAATAGGCATTTGTGATATTTGCCATATATTTGGCCAAAATTTCGCTTTCATGTTTCCTTTTTCTGGCAGCCTAACTCAATAATTTGTCCTCAACTTGCACCAACACATACTTGTTGTTGTCAACCAAAACGAAAATTTGTGGCTTCGGTTATTGTGTAACGATGGATGTTCTCTCTGTTCACGTCGCTTACATATTTTACGACAAAATGTTTGCGTGTTGTTGTGTGCGCGCACATTTCCAAAATTCCTGAGTTCAAAGTGACAATGTCACCGAACATTAGGCATTCGCCTGTTTTTGAAGCGCCGAAACGGAACTGAATAAATGAGAATTGGCACGTGTTGGCTTTAAATTGTATTTAAATTTTAAATTAATGGTTAGGTATTTGTGTCCTTTTTGATAATAAATCATTTATCTTAAGTACTTGCGCGCCGTTGCTGTATTAGAATTGTGTTTTAACACATGATTTACGTTTGTCCATTTATTTCGTTTTCTTTCGTACGTGCTTTTGCCAATTCGCTAAAATATAGGTTGGTATATAAGGTTGCTTTTTATTTGGTGAGCCTTTTAGGAAACGTTTTAACTCATCTTACATGACGTTTACAGTGCGCAGAGTCCGTGTAATAGGATTTAGATTTTTATTTTCGAAGTTCGTTTGGTCATCTGTCTGCACAAACACTCACAGTTTATATTTCGACTCGAAATTTTTGTAAGTGCAAAAAACGTTGTCAAACCGAATAGGAAGTGAGAAGAAAACAAATATAATGTATTCTATAATAAGAAAATTGTCAGTGAAAATGTTTATGCAAACAACATATCGGTTAACTAACCAGTTAGTTCTGCAATTGCTCTACCAAAGATTGCTGTTAAAGTTTCTATGAGTTTCCTAAGGCAGAAGTGACAATTATAACCAAAACTAAAAAAAAAACACACACACGATCTTAGAGGACTAGCCACAGGCCCACGACCCGGCGCTCACCAAAACTTGCCATCAATAAATTAATTGTTTCGTTGACTGTTTGACTTGTAGTGTCATCTTGTTGGAACCAAATGTGGTTCAAATCAGCATCCATCAATTCTATAGTGTTCTCCATGGAAATGTAACATTATGCCCGCTTCATTTTTGAAGAAATAGCAGAACAAACATTAAGTTCTGGAGGATATAACTTCTACCCACTAACAGCTTCCGGGTTATCATCACACCAAATACGACAATTTTGTTTATTAACGTACCCATTCAACCAAAAGTGAGCTTCAGAATCGGTGGCCTTCTCGTTTTGACCCATTCACCGAGCGTGCGACGCGCTTTATAGTCGTTCGGCATCAATTTTTGGACAAGTGGTATTTTGTAAGTCCGCAAATTAAGATCCATCCGCAAAATCTTCCAGAAAGTGAACATTGAAACCGATTCATGGTTCTTCCAATTACCGACTCTGCTGGGCGGGAATATTGGACAAGAACTGACCCATTATTTTGGTAATAAATACCTATGCACGATTTATAAACGTTCATTGTCAAATGGAAAACAAAACTGAGTATAAATCAAATAACATACATATGTTAAAAAAAGCCGTTACATTCTCCAACATAAACACGTGTAATATTTATAACGAAATCCTCTGCTGTAGATAGAGTTGGTGCGGGAATATAGTGTTCAGAATTAGGTATAAGACAGCCTTTAAGTGGCCGGACTACTACAGTATATTTCAAGCTGAATTTTTTGCTATTGCGAAGCCACGAAGCTGGCCTCTAATGCACCTGCAGGCAACTCTAGTGTCAGTAACCTCGCATCGCATATCTGCCAGAAGTGTCTTGGAAAGCAAGACAGCAGTGGAAACTGTTGGCAGAAGCAAGCGACTTCATTTCTACTGTGGGCCAGGTCACAAAAGCATCGAGGGCAATGAAACAGTAGGCGAAATTGCCAATAATAGTGTATGGCTAACACTCGAAAACTGTTGATCAACATTAGAAAACCCATGCATTACAGAAAACGTCTAGAGCAAAGCACCAGGGAAACAATGAAGAATCTCTTGAGCACTTGTCCTGCATTGGCAAGACTACGCTGTAAGCGTAGGAGGTCCTCACGGTATGATACACTGAAGAGGTGTAGAGAGAGCGAATGAAGAATGGCTACTCTTCATGGATCTAGAATTGAACTCTATCCTGTATGGCTAAGAACCAAAACTGGTCTATGCGTGGCTCATTGGCCTACCAGACTGACCTAACCTAACCTTTCTTGTATTTTTTTCCACGTTCAAATTCACGACAACTTTATTCTTTATATGGTTACTACCACAACTTTTCCATACAAATACCTTGCCTAAATCGTTGATTATCGGGGAGCAAACTTCTTCTTTAGCTTATTTGGATTTTTCCAGCTTTTTTCATTTTCTATTATTTGAGTAGCAGACACTTGCAGTTCGTGGGTGGTGAAAATTGTGATAACTGCTTCAGTGCACATTTCGCTGGCCACTTACATAAATGCATGGAAATACAATGCTTTACACATTTTATTAGTTGGCTGTGGTTTTGGACAGCTTAAGTGGCTTAAAGAAAGTGAAAACTATGCGAAGAATGCGACAACGTGCAACGTGCAAATGGATTCAAGCGGACACGTGAGCTTTTTAACTGTATATAAGCGCGTTTTAAGTTTGCGGTTTTCCGTTGGCGGTCTGTCGCAGACACCCTGGGGCATGGGCGCTGCAGCATTTTTTGCACCTCTCTTTCATATGCTTTTCTACTTTTTTGGGCGAAGAACTCACCACTAATGTGACCTTATATCAAATTTCTGTATATATAGTATATACATATACATATACATATACTTATTGTATGATTATACTAATGTACATTTGCGTGAATACATTTGCATTCTACTCATACTCAAATGTGTGCATATATTACACAGCTGGGCAAGTATGGAAGTGAGTATGTCAAGAACGAGGTCAAAACTGCTGATAAGGCTTTTAAGCTCAAGCTGGTATTTGCAGTAAAACTCTTCAACCAGCGTTGACAGCTGATATGCGCTATTCAATGCTTCAAATATTTGCTCTTGAAAATCTGATATTTTTGCATTTTTATTTTTATTGCTCTAATGAATTTATTGCGCACATAGACGTAGCTTTTGTGCAGTAAAAAGAATTATTTAAAATTCTGCGGGCTTAATACGATAAAGCCCCCATATATTTTTAATTGACTTAAAAAAAAAATTTATTACTTGTTGGCAAAGTCATTGGAAGAAGTGTAGAATTTAAGTTTTATAGAAATGTAATTGAATCAGGGATATCGTAAATGCTGATATTTTCTACTGATTTGTAAAAAAAGGAAACAATAAAAAACGTTAACTTTGTTTCCACTGAAGCTATAATACCTATCACAAATACAGAAGATGCCTTGATTTCGATTTGTCAGTTTGTGTGGCAACTAAATGCTATAGTGATCCGATCTGAACAATTTCATAGAATATAACACCATTGCCTTAAACAACAATCAATCCTAAATTTTGAAAACATCTCTCCTGGGGTAAAATAGCTTTCCATAGAAGTATTTGATTCTGATCGTTCACTTTGTATAGCAGTTACGAGTATCACATATGCTATGGTGATACATTATCGGTTGTTCTGACAGTTTTTTAGGAAGGAGAGGACAAAATTTCAGATCGACATCGCAATCACCGAGAGACTAGGTCGTGTATAAACGTACAGACGGACATGAGTAATGAACTCAGCTCATGAAGCATTTATGAATAGGGTCTCCGATGTTTCTTTGTGAAACTTATTATATCCTGTTCAGGGTATAAATACACAAAAAGAAAAAATATTGCACGAGTTTATTTCATAGATCTAGAAACTCCATGAAACGTCTAGAACAAAGAAAAGGATATCACACAATTAAATAATGTTTTTAGCATGATATTATTACCATACATATATGATATTAGTATAATCTTTTTATAGATTGAAAATAGTCAATGAATTTAGGTCCTGAATCCTTATTCAGAATATATACATATGTATACAAAAATATAAGCAAAAAAGTTGCATTTTAATAGAAAGACATGCTTAAGCCAAAAACGTGAAAGTTTTCACACTTCGTGATAAAAAGCACGAATGGAATGAAAGCGTAGAGCTATACCTTTTTGCTAGAGTGAATTTGCCCTCTTGCACGGTACACTTGTGGCTGACTAACATTAAAGCTTAACATGCAACAGTCGTTACATTATAAAAACTAGCGAGTATAGGACTAAAATCGGATGAGAGTGAATTTTTTCTTGTTATTGTGGCAGAGCAAGCAACGAAGCCGCATAAAATATGCGAAATGGTAAAAGACAAACAGCAAGAAAAGTAGTTTAAGCTCCTGAAAGGGTGCTGATATAAGAAAGGATGAAAATGTGCATGAATGCATGGACTGAGCTCCATAAGTATTTGCTTGATAAATATTTGAATCGCTGTGGAAGCACAAAAGGAAAATGAAATGAAGCATTAATCGAATGGATATTGAAAATAAGTTTGGTTTCAATACTAGTTTATCGAATAAGCGCTTTTTTGTAGTATTGTAGTATTGTTTTTGATACAAAATTTTTTCGTAAACCATTACTCTTCTGGAAATTTATTTTGAATTCTCATTTATGTGTACTAATTGATATTTTAATATTTCAATTAAGGGTTGCCTTCATTTTGAATAAAAAAGGTCTGGCAACTCCTAAGCATTTCTGCCACTTTATAATAAATTGTTCAATTATTTATTTTGGCCTTTAATTTAATGTTTAATACTATTTCTGTAGCGGCATTTTATTGAATTTTTTTTGGGGTTCGCGACAGCCAAATTTGAAAACAAATTGAAATCATCCCTTTTTCGGCGGTCTGACAAACAGTTGAACAAAGAAATGTTGATGTTTAGGGCACTTGCTTAATATGTCAAAAGGTCATGAACAATGCTCAGTAATGGTCTTTTGCTTCATTTAAAATTGTATGAATATGTTTGTGGCTGTGCGAGAAAGAGAGAGAGGATTACAGAAGATATTTCCTGCAAATGCCGAAGCACAATATTCCGCATGTACTTATTTACATTTATACACATTTATAAATATATTTGTATGTATTTTTTATGAGTTTATTGAAGGCAAGTGTATTTTATTTGATTTTTTCACAAACTGTTAGGCCAAATTGATAAGACTTGCCTTTTGGCTAAGAAAAGGAGCAAGTTCAATAAGTGAGCTGTAATATTTGAGTATTACTTGCGTAAATAGCATATACTTTATGTACAGCTTTGAGGTCCAAAACTGTAATATACGCTGCAATAATATAATAATAAACTAAGGCAAGCTGTTGTAAATTTCGACCAACGTTCCCAACGGATGTATTTTTTAACAAATTCCTTTCTTAATATATTAAAAATATCTAGCAGTATACAAGTTTAATAGTAGCAAGCCTGGCTTTCAAACATGTTGACTGAGATAACAACAAAAAAAAAGTGCCGTCGAAACTGTGCGAAATTAACTGTAATCATTTTAGGAACAAATGATGTCAAATCGATACAATTAAAGTGGGTCACTTCAAAGTTTTTACGCTGAGAGCATACGTCAATGCACTCGTATAGTACAGTTGGTATTTGTCAAACAGTAAATTGTGTGTTTTTATGTAATGTAACTTGTTTACAAGTAGAAATATAAATACGGTTGTGTTACTGAAGCTGCAAATGACATTGTAACTGCTTTTTGTGAAGTTAAAGTCGTTTATTTATTTTTTTTTTCGATTTACATTTTTTTTAATTTTATTGCAACCATAAAATAATTACACATACAACATTTTAATTTAGCACCATATTAATTAATTAAAAAATTACAAATAAACTGACACTGAAGCAAAAAATTAAAAATTGAGCGAAAATTATGTAAAATAACTTTTTTCCATTTTGTAATCGAATTCTCAATAATGTTAATAAAATTAATTGATATCCAACTAATCAATCAATCATCGTTTAAAAGAAAAAGTTATTGTTAATTTTTTCAATGCTTTTTTTCATATAAAAGTAAATCACAACAAAGTTGCGTTAATTATTTGTTAACGTATATAAATTGGTTACAAAATTGCCTTCCGAATTATTGCGACCAAGGCATATTTTAAAACTATCTGCCATATGTATGTGCAAGGCAACAAACATAAGCTGATTTGCTATTCAAAAATCTTATTTTTTCGGATAGCGGTAAAATGCTGTTGACCCCAAAGTTTGCCTCACAGCGGCCAAAAACATATCGCAGGTACCACAAAAGGCTATTTCTAAGTTCGGCGATTTTCCACGTTCACACAACTCACAATGGACCCACTGAAAGGATTATATACAGAAGGTCGAAAAAAGCGAAATTTCCAGAAAATTTTCTGAGAAATTTTTCAAATTTATTGATCCAAAAATTTGTACATATATTATGGTATTTTTTAACTATATTTTAAGGCTTAGTATTAGTAAAAATATTTATTTGGAAAGAAACTACAGCTGATCTTCCCGTACTCTTCACAAAAAAGGCGTTTTGCGATGACAACTATAGGGTGATTTTTTAAGAGCTTGATAACTTTTTTTAAAAAAAAAACGCATAAAATTTGCCAAATCTCATCGGTTCTTTATTTGAAACGTTAGATTGGTTCATGACATTTACTTTTTGAAGATAATTTCATTTAAATGTTGACCGCGGCTGCGTCTTAGGTGGTCCATTCGGAAAGTCCAATTTTGGGCAACTTTTTCGAGCATTTCGGCCGGAATAGCCCGAATTTCTTCGGAAATGTTGTCTTCCAAAGCTGGAATAGTTGCTGGCTTATTTCTGTAGACTTTAGACTTGACGTAGCCCCACAAAAAATAGTCTAAAGGCGTTAAATCGCATGATCTTGGTGGCCAACTTACGGGTCCATTTCTTGAGATGAATTGTTGTCCGAAGTTTTCCCTCAAAATGGCCATAGAATCGCGAGCTGTGTGGCATGTAGCGCCATCTTGTTGAAACCACATGTCAACCAAGTTCAGTTCTTCCATTTTTGGCAACAAAAAGTTTGTTAGCATCGAACGATAGCGATCGCCATTCACCGTAACGTTGCGTCCAAAAGCATCTTTGAAAAAATACGGTCCAATGATTCCACCAGCGTACAAACCACACCAAACAGTGCATTTTTCGGGATGCATGGGCAGTTCTTGAACGGCTTCTGGTTGCTCTTCACCCCAAATGCGGCAATTTTGCTTATTTACGTAGCCATTCAACCAGAAATGAGCCTCATCGCTGAACAAAACACGCGCGCGAAACACATTTCGAACCGAACACTGATTTTGGTAATAAAATTCAATGATTTGCAAGCGTTGCTCGTTAGTAAGTCTATTCATGATGAAATGTCAAAGCATACTGAGCATCTTTCTCTTTGACACCATGTCTGAAATCCCACGTGATCTGTCAAATACTAATGCATGAAAATCCTAACCTCAAAAAAATCACCCGTTATATCTCTGAACTGGATTCTCTAAAATTAAAAAAACCAAACAGATTTCGTTAAAATAATATTAAATCTAATAACTAATCGAAGGAATCAACAAATTAAAATTTTTAGACAAAATGGCGTTTTTCTAAAAAAAAATCGATTTTGACCAAAAAATTTTTCTGAAACGGCTTTTCAAATTTGCTTGTAACTTCGAAAATATTCACCAGAACGATATAAATTTCTTTACGTATTCTTAAATATATGTACATTAAGAAAAAAAAAATCGATTTTTCGAAAATTCTAACTTTATATAACCCCTGAAGGCACTCGAATTACTAATAAGTTCCGAACACCATCATAAACTCTCTCTTCGTGAGTGACTTGCTGAGCTAGCCAAATCTTCAATATTAGACAAAAATACATTTAATAAACTGCCTTCTTCTCAGATAAATATGCATTTAGGCAACTAAACTCAATGCCAAGTCATAAGCTCCCTTTTTGTAACGAATCTGACCATCTGTTTTTCATCTAACACCTCTCACCTTATATTGTATTATATTTCATTAATTTAGTGGTAATCTAGGTTTCGTAGTCTCTACAACTCCTTACCTGTGCGCTCATATAATCTTCGTTATTACTCATAATCCTTGAACATGCCAAAATGGTATGATTAATTTCCTCTATGAATAAATACACAGATTAGCCTTACCTTTATTTGCCTTGTTGGAGCAGAATTTAATTTAATTTACTCTCTTAATAAAAAAGTATGTTTTTATGTATGTTGTATGGTATTACTTACAAGCCAACCAATTTTGGTAGAATAATATGCAAATCTTTTCAATGCTCAGTCACTCGTAAAAAATAATCTCTAAAATGCTCTGGCAGGCCTTGGAAATCTCTTCCACTTATAGCCACTTAAATATACATATATGTATAATACTCAAACATCTATATATGAGCACACACAAACACGCAAAGCTAATTTGGTAAGCTTCCTGTGAGGGAGCGTTTATTGTTGAAGTTTAACCCTTTAATATAATTACACACACATTTTAAGAATTTTATGCGAGCTTTTACGCTTGAGTGCGCTTATAAGCAATGACCTACTGAAATATCAAGAACGCTTAAATACAAAAAGAAAGCACGGCATTCAAGTATGCTAAAGGTTGTTGTAGAGGTACTCTCAAATCATGAAAAAGATAGCATTGGATAAATTTTTAAATTTTAGAGACATTTTCAGAACTCGTATATTTGCCAGCGATTTGTTATAGTGATACGGTAATCCGAATTCGTTTTCCTTTACTTTTGGTTAGTTAAAGATTAACATTCAGCTATTCGTCAATCATTAGAGAATCGAACAAACTAGTAGCTTAGTTGGGGTGAAGCCTTGCTGTAACATTTTATTTGCCATTTTAATGTACAATTTACTACTGTGGGCAAAAAATGGTAAGATTTTTTTTTTAATTTAAATTTCGCGCGAAAACCCATGTGTCGAAATGTTTTTTAGGTAGGTATGACTGTCAGTGACATCTTTTTCCCTGTTGTTAGTACTGTTAATGACATCTGTGTCAAATCTCACATAAAGTGCATTCGGCGATTTTTACGATGGGTGAAATTATTCAACAAAAAACTTTCATTACATTTTTTTCGCGGAATCAACTTTCAGGTGCTGAAACGTTCAGAATGTTGGAAAAGACCTTCGGTGATAATATTTTGTCGCCAGCAAGTATTTTTCATTGCTACAGATTACTCACAAGGGGTCGAGAACGCGTTGCTGACGAGCCACATTCAGGACGGCCATCAACCTTAACTGATGATAAACACATCAATAAAATCAAGAAATTAGTGCTTGAGAATAGACGATTAACAGACAGAGATCTTACTGGCATCGTAGAAATATCGAAAGGATCAGTGAAAACCATTTTGAGAGTTCCTTTGGGCCTAAGAAAAGTGAAAGTACGATTAGTACCAAAATCACTAAATTTTTTTGAGGAAACAGCGTCTCGTTTACGTATGTATGTGAACAAACGCTGGATGTCATGAAAAGTATTATAACTGGCGATGAGTCTTGGATTTATGCATATGATATGGAAACAAACAATTAGTCGGCCCAATATCGTGGCAAAGGTGGACCGAAGCTAAAAGAACCAGTCAAAAGAGGACAAAAAATCAAAGTTGTGCTGAAAGTTTTCTTCGATTATCGAAGTGTGGTGCACTCCGACTTCCTTCCGGCCGGCCAAACTATCAACAAGAAATACTATTTTTAGTGTGGTGCCTTTGCTTAAAGATTTCGCGAAAAGAGGCCGGAATTATGGGCCTAGAACTCATGGTTTTTGCACCACTATAATGCACCGTCGCATATTGCATTGATTCTTGGTGAATTTCAGCAAACCTTCGGTTATTCAGCAAACTCAAACGGCCGCTCTGGGGAAACTGTTTAGAGTCAAATGAATTCTGGAAATTGACTTTAACAACTGTTTCGAGGGATAAACACAAGTGTATTGGAGCCAAAGGGATTACTTCGAGGCGGATGGCATAGACTTAAAATTAATAATTTTAAAATTATGAACAAAGTCTTACTATTTTGTGCTCATAGCTGTGTTAGTCATAAAATTTGCCCTAAAAATTTGTCATAAAAAGAAAGAAATGTCAAATATTACTGCTCAAAGATAGCCGGAATAGAAGACAGCTAATATGAAATCCGTATGCAGTTGACGATTAGTAGGTAATATTATACATACTTGTAAGTTATTGTTTCGGAGCTATCTATTAAAGTCTTGCAATAACAAAAATAAATGTAAAATGTGTTTGTATATTAGTTTTGGCTTGTTATCAGCAAAACTTGGCATCGAGCTTCTAATTAAACAAAAAGGTAGGGAGACGAGTATAGTAATATTCATATTTTTCTTTGGCATTTTCTTATTAGCAAACAGCAAACAAATTATAAAAGGACTTGAAATTCACGAAAGCTTTGAAATTCGGATTATATAATGCAAAACCTCTCTGTTTTCACTCCCACACACGCTGCAATACTCTCAATGACTAGGTTGATATTAATCGCATTTAGAAGTGACAGTAAAAATTTATGTTTTCTTAAAACTAAATATCGCACCTTAATATGAGTAATATGTATGAACTAGCATGTAAAATGAAGGTAATGAGAGGTGGGCGGAAATTGAAGCCTGAAAGATTTAATAGAAAACAAGTAGGGAATGGCTGAGCTCAGGTGTAACTAAGCATTTTATCCTGCCGCAAGAATCAATATGCTATCTTATTAAACTATATTGAATGTTATAGACTCATTTAGCTTCCTGACTATATTTTGCTTCATATCCCGGATATATAGGGTGATTTTTTAAGAGCTTGATAACTTTTTTAAAAAAAAAAACGCATAAAGTTTGCAAAATCTCATCGGTTCTTTATTTGAAACGTTAGATTGGTTCATGACATTTACTTTTTGAAGATAATTTCATTTAAATGTTGACCGCGGCTGCGTCTTAGGTGGTCCATTCGGAAAGTCCAATTTTGGGCAACTTTTTCGAGCATTTCGGCCGGAATAGCCCGAATTTCTTCGGAAATGTTGTCTTCCAAAGCTGGAATAGTTGCTGGCTTATTTCTGTAGACTTTAGACTTGACGTAGCCCCACAAAAAATAGTCTAAAGGCGTTAAATCGCATGATCTTGGTGGCCAACTTACGGGTCCATTTCTTGAGATGAATTGTTGTCCGAAGTTTTCCCTCAAAATGGCCATAGAATCGCGAGCTGTGTGGCATGTAGCGCCATCTTGTTGAAACCACATGTCAACCAAGTTCAGTTCTTCCATTTTTGGCAACAAAAAGTTTGTTAGCATCGAACGATAGCGATCGCCATTCACCGTAACGTTGCGTCCAACAGCATCTTTGAAAAAATACGGTCCAATGATTCCACCAGCGTACAAACCACACCAAACAGTGCATTTTTCGGGATGCATGGGCAGTTCTTGAACGGCTTCAGGTTGCTCTTCACCCCAAATGCGGCAATTTTGCTTATTTACGTAGCCATTCAACCAGAAATGAGCCTCATCGCTGAACAAAACACGCGCGCGAAACACATTTCGAACCGAACACTGATTTTGGTAATAAAATTCAATGATTTGCAAGCGTTGCTCGTTAGTAAGTCTATTCATGATGAAATGTCAAAGCATACTGAGCATCTTTCTCTTTGACACCATGTCTGAAATCCCACGTGATCTGTCAAATACTAATGCATGAAAATCCTAACCTCAAAAAAATCACCCGTTACTATATATGTAGTTACTATCGACCAACTTAGATATTGACCAATTTTATGTATTTTGACACGAGGGTGCATTATTATTAGGAAAAAAATCTCTACGAGTTTAAAAAATGTTTACCAATACTTTCAATAAAAAGGTAAAAGTCATCTATAGCCACTGCGGTCCATATACATATTCGGTATCTGGGAAGTTGAACAATTAGAAACCGATTAGGATCAATTTTAGATCTAAGATAGCATAAAAGCACGATTTTTGCAAAGTTTTCTCTCAATTGTATATTCTTTGGCATTCTAGATTTGTATACGATAAAGTGAAAGAATCATAGGGAATTTAAAAATGTTTTAAATTATAAGAACCCATGATTATAATCCGGCTTCGCCCATTTTCACATCATGATATTGGACACTATTATATACCGAGTTTATTAGTTTATTAGTGATTTATCGTATCTTTAGTGGTTTTAATCCCATTTCCGCCAATTTAACAATAACGAAAGAGATACCGACAATATTTGTCTATTTGTCCTGAGCGAATTTGAGCGATTTAACTGTAGCGGTTTGGGACCATTATACCATCTGTTGCAGCATGTTGCGAGAGTATAATGAGGCTGTGGTGTAATATTTCCCCATCACTTATGTACGCTGTAAGGCGTGCAGGACGCTGATATACATATGAACAAACATACAGTATACGAGTATGTCTCTAAGAAAACATGAGCACCAAGCAAACACAGAGAGTAGGGAGTCAACGGATGCAGTTTACACGCTCAAGCATTACGGCGTAAGCAAAGCATCTGCTACGGTTATGAATTGCGCTCGTTAGAATAATTTATGTGAGCCACATAAATCTGATTTTATTATTTATAATTTTGTAAAACATGAAATGTATTTTCCAGCGACCATCTAACTACCAGCTATTGAAGTGTTTTTGTTTGCGTTTTTTAGCGCAAAATACTTACTTTACTGGTGTTCCAGTAAGGCAAGCTGAACACCAGCGCGGGTGTGTTGTTGAAGATGACATCAAGTGTAGAGTGTAACTAAAAATAGATCAACTAACAGAGATAAATTGTGGTCTTTATGTAAATTTACAATATGCACTGGCCTTGCCTTATTGACACAAACTTACATATTCATATGCCATATGCTTTTCTCGGAAAATGATAATACATACACACAAGTAAGAAGTTTCTAAATTTAGGAGGATATACTCATATTATATATTGTGATAAAAAATTACCCGGAAAGTATTAATAAAACCCAAAATATTTAATTATTCATCAATATTTATTTTGTCGCTTTCAAAGTAATCCCCACCAGATGTAATACACTTATGCCAACGATTTTTCCAGTCCTCGAAACACTTTTCATAAGCACTTTTTGTGATGCATCAAACCACGAATATCGAAAAAAATAACGAGCAGCATCTTGATTTTTGAGCGGCTTTGACGTGAATTTTTTGGTTTCAGATCGTTTCTCCCTCCATTCTATGGTTATTGACTTGCTTGTATGTCAAACTCATGGCTCAAAAGCAATTATAATGCTCCCCATGAATGTGGGGTCGGAATTTGCGCGATCAAGGATGCTCAGAGAGACTATTTTTGCAAAGAAAAATCAGCTTTACGGGTACGAGTCGTTTCGTTTTTTTCATTCATTTACCAAAATCATTTAAACGAACTCGCGAAGATGTCGGGATTTTGCTTGACGACTTTCCAACACAATATCCCTTACTTTTTTCATATTTTCATCAGTTGAAGAGTTCGGAGGTCGTCCAGAAGGAGGCATGAATCACCGTAAGCCTTTTTCAATACTGGCAACGATTTGAGACAAATTCTTTGTTTTGTACTGGTTGACAGATCGCACTCATATTTAACGTAGTAATTAAGAACAGTCTACCTTCGGTTGAGTCCACCTTGAAAATCATAAGTAGTCTCCAAAAGTTCTAAATAAGAAATAAACTCAACGTATTAGCTACGTTTAACTTTGTAGATGCAACTATCAAAATATGCTTTAACCTAAACTTTCACTTCCTTTCTTTTAATTTCAGCTTAAAACGAATGTTCGAACTAAAGTGTCACAAGTGAAAAACTATCGAGAATACCTCCACAGCGCCTCCGTTTTTCAAGTCGCTCAAAGACAAGCATCTAAGTAAGGTATGCGCTGATGTCGTAGCGGCAAATTGGATGCGGCATGAAAGGCGTTGAGCCAAATTTGAACTAACCGTTATATATAGCAGTTCACCGACGAAACTGTCAATAAAACGGCAAATAGCGACATTGTCTAATAAAAAATAGCCAAAATATTGCGAGTCAACAAACAAAGAAAAATTGAAACAAATTAGGGCGCAAACTAGAGCAAATAGCGCCAGCAATAAAGAAAGCCATAACAACTAAGTTAAACAACAACATTAAGAGGTCAACAAGCGATTGTCAGCAACCAAGAACATCCGCCACAGACACACGACGACCTACTCTGCCCACACCGAATTCCTTCGAACGCTTAGTGTCTTGCTTGATATTACTCGTATTCCACGCCAGCCTAGCAGTCGTGTTTATCCGTTTAGGAACGTCGTTTTTTCGCTAAACGCCACCCGACTGACGGCGTATTTGCACTTTGTTTTGTTTCTTGTTACGACATTGTGTATTTCGGTGTAAAAGGTGCCATCAACAAAACAGCAGTCGTGGATACCACAGGTGATTATCACGAGTCAGTGCTAGTGCCGCCGCCCTGTCCACCCGCCACACCGCCCTACCAGCGGCTAACGAAAGCGCTGCAGTGCGATCCAAGATGCGGACACGAGGTAATTATGAGCCCGACTGAGGAGGAAGATTAAAATAAATAGCTAAAGTTGTTAAAAGAAATGGAATAAGGGAAAACAAGGTACAAATAAATTAGGAGCGCTCAATTGCGTTAAGTTTTATATCCTCTAAGTTAGCAGGTGTGGTGCAATAATGTGCTGTTGAAGTCATTAATAACGGGAAATTTTTAGAAAAATGTGGTATTAGAGTAGCAGTAGTAAATCATCTCTCTTCACAATACTTTAGTGAAATATTATATAAGTGATTGCTTTCTTATGGCCGCTACAATAAGAAAACGAGAGAACAGTAGACTAAAATCCTGAATTCATAGCGAAAGCAAATACCAAGAATTAATACAAAAGATTAATATTTAAGTATTTTTTCTAATATGCAGAAGTAGATACCAAGGCAATAATGTACCATGAAACTGAAGTACTCAAGGCGGTCACTCTCTCTCTCTCTTCTCAGTCTTCAACCGTTGTTGATTTTCTTTCTCCGTATTATTGTCACATTCTTTCTATTAATCTGACTACAACAAAATGAATTGATATAAATTTTTGGCGATCCTTTGGATCAACTTATTATGAAAGCCATCTTACTAACATTGTTTCAGAGTGCCAGAGCATCGTGTTCTCTTTCAATCAGAAGTGGCAAGATATCTAGAAATATATTTCTATGAAGTGCGACTTCTTTAGGGAGGTAAGTATGCATCCACTCCGATATCAGAGGTAGTATACAGATGACGAGCTCGCTAACATTGAACTCAAAACTAGTCAAGGAGTGCAGGATTTCACTAGCATTAGCATCCAGTTACTTTCACATGGCCTGGTCATAGCAAAATCGTTGGAAATTGTAAAGCTTCTGGCCAAGAGTGAATCGTATAAGGTCAATGGAACTACCAGCTCTTAACAAGGTTCACAAGGACACTATCCATTGGTACTCATGCCACGTGACTAAGGTTTTGGAGGACTCAACTTATCAAAGTTGTAGGAATTAAGATGAGATGAAAACATCTGTACACTTTCCTTTCACTGTCTAGCGTTCGCCAGACCTAGGTTGAAGCATCTTGGTTGCCACATATTTTACGAGCCCGGCAAATTGGCTGAAATTGATTTTAGGCACCTCAAAATTTTTATGACAGGAAGCTCTAGGTGTTTTACCGATAAGCGACGGTCTTTTTGATCCAAATTTAGGAGTTTTGAGCGGGTAAGGTAAGCGTGTTAAGTTCAAGTGGGTTTATTCGTGACTTCACGAAAAATCAGTTTATTTACCTAACCTAATCAATTGTATCTTACTCAATGAGAGAAATGTTTTCAATAAGTCAAAATCATTAAACATTGATGTCTCATTGAGAAGATCCGGTCTTAATCTTGAACCAATCATTTTAAGAAAGCATTATTATTAGAGTACTTTAGGTTTGGTTGCGAAAGATGGCTGATCACTCAGTATGGCGGGAGATCACACTTAGACTGTCATATATAGTCTTTTTTGAAGCCAAAAAAAAAACTCCTGTACTTGAGTTACAGTTATCTTCAAAAGCGCCTTGAGGTACATATGTGAACCAAGGAGTCTTCGCCTTGAACTGGCAAATGTGGAACATTACAGAAAGGAATGTTGAGATGATTCCATACTATCTATTTCTCTCCCCTAGTAAGCAGTTGCCCAACACTGGCTGATTTGGTCTTAGGCTCAGTCCAGTACTCAACTGTCCCATTCTTTGGTTAGAGTAAATACGAGTATTCCATTGAAAATAGTACTATCATTTAACTAATATTATGACATATCTAAAGGAATTATAAGTTTTTGTTTCGTAGGCCGATAAGCCCATTAATGCATATATCGTATACCTCAAAGCCATTTCCTTAATTCCGCACCCTTAAACATTCGTGGGGCACATGTGCCAATATTTCGCGGTCGATTGCGCAATTTTCATTTATACCGTTACATTTTCTTACGTTCTTTCGTTTTGCTCGTGCAATAGCTAAGTGTAGATATTTGCCTACGATACTCACTGCCGCAACGGCATGTAGCAGATAAAGAGGTCTATGAACCAAATAGACCGTGTTTAAGCATGAGTACATAGTAAAGTGCGACAAACCCTACAAATAGCAGCACATCGACAGCTTTGAACTTGGACTTGACCGTAGAAACGGTCGAACACGTCGAACTTGTAAGGCTTTTCCGCACTGAGCGCGTGATTATGGAGGAAAATTACAAAATGGGCTTGCAAATGTTTTTGTATTTATTTTTATTGTACCGAAATCCAATTGCCGTAATTGTCGGCATACGATAAAGCAGCAAAAATGCAAAAATAAAACAATATACTCATAATGAAGGTACAAATAGTGGACCGAAAAATAAAAATAGTTTTGCAAATTATATTATGTGCACGCGCAACGGTAAACGGCTTTGATGTAAAATTTATGATAATACATACGAGTGTACTTAATAAGTTATATAGAATCATAGCAAATCTGTCGCTAGCTTTGTTTTCATGGCTCTAGTAACTTCTTCTATAGGTTGTTTTCCACGCCTAACCAGTTCCAGGTGGGACAAAACTACGACCTGTTTTAAAATAACGGGTTTTTTCAAAACGGCATTGCAAAAGTAGACCGATAGAAACAGCAACCATGACATATCTTTTCCCGCTCTTTGACATTTCTCTTCAGTAAGGTTTGCCCCTTCATAATGGAAAGATATACGAGATATAGTGGAAAAATTTACGTCGACAAACGTCGTTCTCAGCGGTGGGTATCTCTGCGACGCAAGGACTGAACGCTTGACCACCAGAATTGTCGTATGTTCGGGAGTTGGACTGTTGTTGGGCTCGTTTTTTCCAATCCATTCTGATGATTGTTTATTTGTATACTTGTCAAACTCATAAAACCATATCTAGTCGGCAGTTATATTGCTCTACATGAATGTGGGATCGGAATTCGAACGATCCCGTATGTCCAAAGATAACTGTTTACGGTATTGTTTTTGAAAAACATTCGGCTTTATCGGAAAGAGTCGAGCAAGAACGTGTTTCATACCCAAAACAACCACCAAAATCTTTCGGCCGGAGCCTTCACGAATTTTTTTATTCGGTTTTCATACGAGAACTTGGTTTTGACCAATCAGTTTGTACGGCAGCTATAGTGGTCCGATAGCGATGGTTCCGACAAGTTAGCAGCTTTTTGTGGAGAACAGTTGGCACGCTTATCAGTTGTTTATATATTATATATTATTATAGGGTCTCCGCGAATTTCAGCTGGGTGTTGCAAACATCATCGCAAACTTAATATCTTCTCCTTCTTTACTGGAGTAGACACCGCTTACACGATTATAGCCGAGTTAACAACAGCACGCCAGTCGTTTCTTCTTTTCGCTAAGTAGCGACAATTGGATATTCCAAGCGAAGCCAGATCCTTCTCCACCTGGTCCTTCCAACGGAGTGGAAGTCTTCCTCTTCCTCTGCTTCCCCCGGCGGTTACTGCGTCGAATACTTTCAGGGCTGGAGTGTTTTCGCCCATTCGGACAACATGACATAGCCAGTGTAGCTGTCGTCTTTTAATTCGCTAAACTATGTCAATTGCGTCGTATATCCAATCCAATATCGTTAAAGCCTCTGAATCATATAGCAGAACGTGAATAATGAGTGACTTGTAGAGTTTGGATTTTGTTCTTCAAGAGAGGACTTTACTTCTCAATTGCCTGCCCAGTCCACCTGTTGGCAAGAGTAATCCTGCGTTGGATTTCCAGGTTGACATTGTTGGTGGTGTTTATACTGGTTCAAAGATAGACGAAATTATCTACGACTTCAAAGTTATGACTGTCAACAGTGACGTGAGAGCCAAGTCGCAAGCGCGACGACTGTTTGTTTGATGACAGGAGATATTTCGTCTTGCCCTCGTTCACTGCGAGACCTATTTGCTTTGCTTCCTTGTGCAGTCTGAGAAAGCAGAACTAACACTTAATATACCCGCGAATATCTCAACGAAGGAAAACATATTTTAGTCTCAAAAGTACAGAAGGAATTGCAATCGCATTTCCTATCGACCATTTCAATAACTTGTGTGCGCCCCGTTACCGCACATAAGACACATTCATGCATGCATTTAACATGGCTATTACGCCAGTCGAACAGTCATGACCCGCAGGCGTTAAGCCAAAGCTACAAAATTACAACAACAATGGAAACGAAAATGCATAGAAACAGCAATAAAGCACGCTGTCAAGTTGCCTTGGTAATGAAAGCTGAGCGCTGAAGTGTAAGAACTTTGGTCAAAGCACAAACTCAACAGGGTGGGGTTGTTGGTTATTACCAGGCGACCATTCGGCACGCAATCACTGAGGCGTTTAAATTTAATAATGAAAAAATGTATAATTTCCTCTGATGGATTAATTGTGTACCGACTTGTGCAAATATTGTTATAACGGTAATGCTCGTATGTTTCATCATGTGTACCTAAACAACAATAACAACAACCAACACACAAATTCAAGTACATATGTTGGCATGGTCGCCAGTTTGGGCCCCTAATGGATATATCCATTGGAATTCGTAAGGGGTCTTTGCTCTTTTCCATCGTTGCTTTCGGGCAGGACTGGTGCCGTAAAAGCTTTATCAACCACACAAATTCGATGCATGCAAATCGCGAGTGAAGCAATTAAAGCAGTAGCAACGGTAAATAGCACAAAGAAAGGTAAAACCGCAGTAACGGATTGGTGAAGTTGGAAGCAAGGCAATATGATGATGGTAAGAACATCATGTTGGGTAAAACAGGCAACACTTGGCTTTGATCTGGCAAGCCTCTGATAAGCTTCAAAAGCTACATATGCTTTACATATTCATGTAAAGAAGCAGCTGCACAACAAGTAAACGCCAACAACAACAATGTACTTCGCGCTGTGAGTAAATTTGCATAAAGTGAGAGAATGAAACTGTCCGTTCCCCTTGTTCACTTAAATTTAATACGTGTGCGAATAATTGATATAAGTGAAGTTGGTAAGGCCATACGGTTTAGGGCTCTTTGAGCAGGAAAAGTGTTTTGTATACCCTATATATCTACTAATCCTAGGTTAGATAGGAAAATTGGCTGAGTGGAAATGGAACAGTATTCAGTTAAGACTCCTCAGGTGAGCCTTGCTAAGAACTAGTAGTTCCATGGACCCTTTGTGTTCCACTTTGCGCCAGAAGGCATTCATAACCCCATAAGTACTGGTTGGTGACCAACGCTTGCTGAGCTCGTGCGATGCTCATAGATCTAGCGCCCAAAAGCACATAAAAGAAGAACACCTGCTCGTTCTCATCCTGATGGATTGGATGCTTTTTTTTTGCAAACTCATCGGCTTTACAATTTCCGACTATTCAGCTCACTGTCAGCAAGCTCAAGGCCAGTACAGCAGATGTGCTATCGCACTGGGTGAATACATTCCTAAAAGTAGCCGCAATTTGGAGAAGTGCATCTGTTGCTACCTTGACAGCTGCACTTCTACTTGAATGGTACTCAGAGGCAGTCTGAAACAAAAGTTCATTGAAAGCTAACTTTAAGAGGAAGATTATAGATACAATATTTTATCTACAATCTTCCCTTTGAAATGCGATCCATCGGTGAAAAAGCTCAAAGCGTCTTATCTCCAGGGACTGCGCCACATCCACATAGAGAAGATGCCGCTATGAGAAAGATCCATGGCGCAAATAAGTTATTCGGGAGGCAATCGAATGGATAGAGGATCGCTGAATGTCCCTCTCTGCGACCCTTTATGTATCCGGCTTCCCGGAGTCTGCTAGCAACAGACGGGTCCTACATGTAGAACGGCATTAAGTGCCCTCGTTGGTGTTGCACGTAGCTAGTGCACAATTATATAAAGAAAAACCGCGCGTTGAACACACCCTTCAAATCCTCTGAATTATACACACCATTTCCAAGAACGGGTTCTTGGTATTAGTTCATAGTCAGGAATTTTCCCATGAAATCTCCTGATTTCCATAGATTTCACAAATACCCTTCCATCTGCAGCATATCAAAGCTCGATTGACGTGTCAAGTATTTGACATTTTAAAGTTGCCAACAGCAGAAGGCTGAGGATGATAAGCACAAGCGACATTACAACGACGATTTGACACATGGTGCACTGGCGACCGGGGCGTATGAGTGATGTGAAATTCAATCGCTTTGTGCTCACGTTTCATACATGTAGTATAAAGTTAATATGTACTATACACATATGCACAATGTACTCATGATGCAACACAATGTGCATGTTTATAATACTGATGTGGATTTCACTTAGCAAGCGTAGGTGATAATCAATAATAATTAGATACCGTTAATAAGCAACCCATGGCGTTAAAGTCACGATATCTGCACACATACATATATGCTGCAATATGCTGCTACATGTGTATGGGTGCATTCATTTGAATAATAAACGTTCATAGCGTCCCATGAGCTTGGGTATTTAAGGTGCATTAAGTGGCATACTGCTTTGTTGCATGAAATTAGCGATTACAAAATGTTTTAGATGAGAGCATAGCAGATATATTGGCAATTAAATTGAATTAGCTACTAGTTAATGCTTAAGGCAATCTTTATCAACATTTGGTCTCATAAGTGTACTAATTAAAGAGATTATAAGATAATGGTAACATGTAGTGGTCCCAAGTCACAACTCTCCATTTGATTTCTGAAGTTATAATATAATATTAGCTTAGATTAGTTATAACAGTAATCTACAAGACTATACGTTTCGCCGCTGGCTGGTGTTTCTAATGACTCTCATTCTCTTTATTGCCTTTAGCCGTTATAGACTTGAAAATCTTCAGGATAGGAAGACAAACTAATTTGCTAAGTAATATCGGAGTCAACATAAACCACTTATCTTTTATTCTAACCTCAAGAAAGGTACCTGCTGTTGCAAAAATTTCAAAGACTTATGGCAGCACTACGATTTATGTCATCGTTACAATCGCCAGTTCGGTGGGATGTCTGAAGGCATGCGCTCCCAAGTTTTTAAGTCTTGATCACCCGGCGAAACAGTCAAGAAGGAAGTGTTGAGTTGTTTGCACCTCATCTTCTTTCATACAGCTTCTGCAGACGGCGTCTGATAGGATTCACAGTCTTACTGCGTGGACGCCAATGGGGCAATGGCGTGTTAAAAGCCACACAACGAGGGAGAGGTTAGCTTTGCTGAGGACACAGAGTTTACGACCGATATTGGGACAAAAGGCTTTTGAGACAGCGCATGTACCAGTGGTGATCCAACGATGGCCAAACCCTAACAACCTTCCACCCAAACTTTGACCCATCCATAAAGAAGCTCACTGCAACTCTACTACAACGATTTCATACCACCCACACTCCCTGCCGGTATATGGACAGAGAAGCAGCCGCCAGAGTTCGGTTTGGCGACTTCATGATCCAAGTGATCCGGTATGAAGTCAAAGTGAGTGAGGATTTCCGAGTGTTCAGTCACGTGCTCTTTTAGGAACCCATATTCTTTGAGTCTGATAGCAACTTTCGCAGCCATACACATTCTGACGATGTTTGTGGGCAATATGTGTAAGATGGCCCTAAATGCCATGGTTCGAGTGGACCTTAGTGCACCATACAGCACCTATCCAGGAAGAGCTGCCGATATTTCTCTATATCCGCCGGTTGCAGACGGATGTCTCCCATTTGTGGCAGCGGTGCTACAGGGAACTTGTATCTTCTAGTAAACAAAACCATGTTATTTGGGTTGATGGTGAGACCATTTAGGACTGCTCAATTGCTATGACACTGAAATACCCCTGCATCAACTCGTAAACAGTACTCATGAACTTTCCTTCGACCATAGGCAATCACCCGGCAACAAAGATCTTCAAGTGTTTTAAGAAAGTCGTTAACGACCAGGATCCATAGAAGAGAAGAGAGAACTCCACTTTGTGGGGTTCCCCTAGTCACATGTCGTCAAGCACGCGTGCTTCGCCATTCCCTTTCAATCCCTCTGTCACAAAGATGACTGAAATTAAGGTGTTTGAAGTTTGATTTAACCCCAAAAGCGCCCTGAGCAGTTACGACTGCTTCCGTCAGGACTTTATTGATGAATGGAAGGTCCTAACAACGAATTCCTTAACCCTAATGGCTTCCTCAAGCCATGACACTATAGTATGCAGGGCAGTATTCATTAACATGCCTTTACAATAAGCATGTTGCGCTCCTAATAAATGCTCCCTCGGAATGCGCCGCCTTATGTACCAGGCCATCAGTCTCTCTAGAGTTTTTGGTCAGAAGGAGGAGAGGCTGGTGGGCCTGAAGTCCTTGGCCGTAACGTGGGAGCCCCTACCAGCCTTCGGAAGCAAAGTAACTCTGACTCATCTCCAGGCCCCCGGGATGTAACCGAGTCTTATGCAGTTCGAATAGATAGCTGCAACCAGTTACATGAATTAAACATGTTTTCAGATGTTATATTATAGAAAAAATAATGTAATTTCATATGTATAGTTCCTAAAGAAATATCCTTAAGATCCTTAGGTACCACAACGCACCGGCGTTGCAAGCTATATAAGTGAGATCCTTCTTAGAAACTTTGAAACTACCTGCCCTATCCTTCTGATCTGACACACTAAATACCTGGCATTTTTACAAAGAGATTTAATTAATTTTGAGAAAATGTATACGACTTATAGTTCTATATTAGAATCATAAAGTAGTGTCCCAAAACGTGATGAATATACGATGCATAATTTTTCGGGGAAATAAAACAAACAAACATTTGTAAACAAATTCTTTATCACATTTTCATCATAACATAAATTAATCTTTAATCTCTTTTTAATTCTCAGGTAACCATCGGCCGGCGAATCGGTCTTTACAGATTTTGCGGCGATATTGGACGTGGCAACTTTTCCAAAGTCAAATTAGCTGTACACCAACTAACACGCGGTAAGCACTCGAGGTTCTGATAAGGGTATTGTGCCCGTTTTGTAAGCGAGTGTGCAAAGAACGTAAAGCTCTGATAAAATCAATAATTTTACATCTATTTCATATTTCTGAAGATCATTGAAGTCAGTTACTTAACAAATATTCTTTTGTACTCGCTTTGAAAAAATGAGACATGATGCATAAAGCAGTATTATGACCTTGTCTCACAACAAAGCCAGCTAAAACACTTCACAAAGTTCACCAAACATTTCTATGGTTGCATATTTCGAAGTTTCACTGTGTTCTACAAAAAAATGCTCATAGACTTGTCCTCCTCACTCAAATCACATATCCATTAAGTCGAGTACCATTCATGTAAATGCCAAAGCCCGTACAATCGTTTGTTGTTCAAGGCTCAGCCGAGAAAAAGCTGACTCACTTCTGACTTTGTGTGTCTTTCCACTCTTTTATTCTTATTCACTTTGATTGCCATTTTTATTTTTTATTTTTTATTTTTGCTTTGCAGACAAAGTGGCTATCAAAGTAGTTGACCGTGGTGGCCTGGATGCGAAAGCGTTGCGTATGCTCTCCAGTGAAATAGCGACGCTCGAATGCGTACATCATCCCAATATTTTAAGGTAAGAAGGAAAAGCGGGGGAAAATGATAGGATACTGTAAAAAAAGGGGTAAACAGACTATATGAAACTCATGCAAATTGGTGTGTATTTTTGCTCACACACTCTGTCAAATAAGTGACTTGTCTTTTGCGGTCACATGATGAAATATATTTATGGTAATGGAGTGGAAAATGAAATATGGCACAGATAGCGACAAAAATTGGTATGTCGCAAAATACTTTTAAGTGGTCGACATTTAATTCTGGTGAATTCCATAAAAAAAAGTCCAGAATCGGGAAAGACTTCGCCGAGCCGTTCGATACCGATCGAGATTTCAGACAAGGGTACCCCCTATCGTGGGACATCCTCACTCTGCAGCTGGAAAATAACTCGAGCTGCAGAGCTAAGGTACAATATTCTACAAGAGTGTACAACTGCTGGGGTAAGCCGATGTCATCTATAACAACCGCGACGTTAGTTTTGCTTACTCCAGGTTGGACAAAGAAGCGAAACCAATGGGACTGGTAGTGGACGCGGACAAGACGTGTGCTACTTCGGACTGAGTAGGCTATTAAAAAAATCCTCTCCCGACGAACAAAAACCAAACTCTTCAAGTTCCTCATCATTCCCGTCTTGCTATATGGTGCGGAGGCATGGACAATGATCGTCTGATCTTCTGAGTATTCGGGACAAGTGTTTTGTGGAAGATGTAAAGCCCTGGCAACTGCGAGTACCGCAGTCAATGGAACGGTGAGCTATGCGAGATATACGGCGACATTGACATAGTTCAGCGAATCAAGAGACTGCGGCTGCTACAACTAGATCATGTTGTTCAAATGGATGACAACACTCTGGTTGGTGTTCGACGCAGTACCCGCCGATAGTAGCAGAGAAATCCAAATATCCAATCGCTTGGAAAGCTCAGTTAGAGAAGAACCTGGCTGCACTTGGTATCTCGATGTGGCTCAAAAATCAGAAAGCAGAAACGACTGGCGCGCTATTGTTAATCCGGCTATAAGCGCTTAAGTGATGTCTCAACAGTAAAGAAAATGTAAAAGTTGGCTTTCAAATAATTCAGTCAAGATTTCGGCAATCAATACGATATTCTTAAAAAATTGTATAAAGAAGTTGCTTTCAGTGGGTTTAGAGCATGGCGCATAGTCATCGAGAGCTATTGCACTGTTCCAATAATCTTTGGCAAAGAAAGACACGAATTAAACACACGTTCTAGGAGATAAAGTCTCTACTCCTTCAATTCATAAATTTTTTTGGTCAGTCGACCCTGATCTCAGTCAACTGTTTCGAAAACAAAAACCGTTACTTATTTGACATAATTTGTTTGAAAAACAATCTCTTTTTATATGAGAGTGTATGTACGTCTACATGGTGCAGATACATGTAATCATATATGGATATATGACGGTTTCCTAGCCTTTGCAAGGAACAGCATCCAATGCATTGGTTTTGAAAAACCGAGTAAAATGAAAAATAACAACGTAACGGTAAAGTGGCATAAAAATCTGACGTTGACTCTGCCATTTTGCTGTTTCCTCCCGCTTTTTCATCCCATTGCGCTGCTTTGCACCGCATCAGCCTTTATATACATATATGCACATACATATGTATAGTGCAAACACGTACTTATTGTATAAGTTTCACTTTTTTATTTTTCTCTTTTCCGCTTTTATCTTTGACGCAGGCTTTTCGAAGTGGTGGAGACTTTGGGACGTGTATATCTTGTCACCGAGTGGATACGCGGCGGCGAGCTCTACAATCACATCACCCAGGGTGGCCCGCTGCGGGAGATACACGCTGCGCCCTTGTTCAAGCAGCTGTTGTTAGCCGTAAAACACATGGTAAGCAGCTGGCAATTATATTTTACTTTATGTTCAGCGCAGGCAATCGCAGTAGTCTGCCAGAAAGCAGTCAGCCAGCGACGACCAGCCGGCGGCAATACGAAAGGACACACTGAGTGGAGCACTCGGCCTGCCAAGTGACGGTGTTGGCGACCAGTTGTCCATTAAATTGCGATTTGTGTTTTCTGTCACTGTACTTATTGCCCAGTTTACCTTCAACTCTTCCCCCTCTGCTGCTCACTTACAAACATTTTGTATTTATTTTTGTTTTTGCATGTTTTTCTCGCTGCTTCCGTCTACGCCTGGCGTTTGGTGATAAATTACAGCACAGCTTGGGCTTTGTGCATCGCGATATTAAGGCTGAAAATGTGCTACTGCTATCAGAGGATCGCTTGAAGCTGGCTGATTTCGGTTTTAGCACACAACTTATCAATGGTGAGTGACAATGGTGTGCTTGTGGTGTATTTGCGTTTGTTTGAATGTATGTAAGTGTAAAGAATTACAATTTGTTCCCAACAAAGTTGCTCTCAATGACGAGGGCTTATTTGTGAGGAGACACTGCCGATGGATGGCCAATGCGAGAAATATTTCAGTTATTAAAATACTTCATAAAGCTTTGTTGTTGCGAATAATTTATGTACCTGGAACGCGGTTTATTTGGTTTAAGTTATGAGCAAATGAAATATTCAGAACATTATTAAAAATTTTTGAGATAAATAGCGGTAGTCGGTTGGAAGCTCTGTACTTACAATAACTATGAAGTATATTGAACACTCATTGTTATAGCTTGAAGCCGGGTATATTAACCGGCAAGACTACTTTCGAATAAAGTGTGCAGATTCTTCACGAATTAAGTACCCCTCAAGCTCTAGAGCAGTTGTACTGTAGTAAATTTATTCTTTAGTCTAAAATCTTGATGTTTTACATTCATAACCATCACCGACATTTGAAAGGATGTTTTTAGACATGTGGTTTTTAAGAAGAAAAGTGATAGTTTCAGCCGGCTCGAATAAATTCCAGTCGAGAGGTCTAACGTTTGACCACTTTTTATAGCATTTGGGACCGTATTCTTCTTCTCGTCAATCGCATCGAGCTTAACTCACATCATATATAAACGACTTCAAGTAATGCCGCATAGAGTAGTCCAGCAGAGTTAAATTGAACGACCTTGTAGGCCAAGACACAGGCCCATGACGCGAGATACAGCGCTCACCAAATTTCCTTCAATAAATTGATTGTTTCGTTGGTTGTATGGTATGCAGGCCCAAAGATGGTCCAAATCAGCATCCTTCAATTCCGCCACGAAAAGGCTCTAAAGTGTTTCCCATTATTATAAATATAACATTATAGCAGGCCTCATTTTTCTATATATATGAACCAATGATTCCCTCTGTCCATAGGTCACCGTGACTTAGCAGCGTCTCGACAGAGATTTTTATCACTCCCAATACTAGAATTTCGTTTATTAGCGTACCCAGTGAGTTTGGGGATCTGTGGACATCCCAGTTTGACCCATCCACCGATTGTGCAATGCGCTTGTTTTTCGTTCGACTTCAATTCTTGCACGAGTTAGTTTTTGTAAGTCTGCAAACCAAGATCCTACCGCAAAATTTTCCAATTTTTGAGGACTATGATGGACCCATTCGGGTCTTCTTCGATATCTTTAATATACTGTCGAATGGTAATTGAATATACATACATATCTTGACAACAACGAACTTTATTTGTTGAACCATCTTAGTTAGACAAAAGCCTTGGACACACTGACGTGTTTGCACCACTTTCAGTTGCACAATGTTTCTTCATCTTTTACACACTTATCTGAGTAAAGTTGTCGTAAACACTACCCATTTGCTGACACTTGTCAGGACATCAGTTCAAACCTACAAAGGCACTTTGTTGAGCTGAAAGAATGAAATTACAACTTAAGTTAGTTAAGCCAAATATTTGATTTTTCTAATTCTTTTATTTTCTAACCTCTTATGTGTAGGTGCCAATCAGAAGCTGGATACATTTTGTGGTTCGCCCCCGTATGCTGCTCCTGAACTGTTCTCCGATGATCATTATGTCGGCGCGCCGGTGGATGTTTGGGCGCTTGGTATTTTGCTTTATTTTATGGTTGTCGGTAATATGCCATTTCGGGCGCCCACAATACCGGGACTGAAGGCGGCGATATTGAAAGGTGACTACCTGCTGCCCGGACAATTGAGTCTACCATGCATAAGACTTATCCGTAAGTATCTGTTAATGGTAAAAATAAAGATTATTTTTAGATAATAGGTTGAATTGTGCCCATATTCGATTTCATGAAAGTTATGTGAAAGATATTATATACGAGTACGAGTACATTGTATATGGCTCTTAGATAGATATTAATAAATTTGATCTCTGATCTCTGTTTGAATACATATGTAGATAACAAGGCCTTGATCGTACATCTACAGACTCTTTAAATGTTTCCGGCTCCATGTCGTAGAACCGCCAGTTTACAAAAGAGTCGAGTTAAATAGCTCCTTATTGTGTCTATAGTGAGCAGTGTAAAATGCCATAAGACGCTGGAATTTGTCTTTCAGTAGTTTGATTACGCTTTTAAACCTAGTGAGGTTGTAACCACCGATTAGCAGCTTTACTTGTAGTTGCCAACACTTTTCCCTGTTTTCTCATCCCCACAGAGCAACTCCTTTAAGGTAAGGAGACCAACTGCAATGCAGGATTTCGGTCCTACCAACCTGGAAGCAAGTGCAGAGCAGACATGCTCTTCATCCAGTTTATTCTCAGCTACCTCCTTGTGACCTGACACCCAGACGAGATGTACTTGTTTGCGAACTGATTCGCTGTTCGTCGTTCTTCGCACTGCCAGTGCATAGCGATCAAACCGCTTAAGCTGAGATACTTTCATTGCGAAAGTTGCGTGGAGATTTATTTTTTCAAACCGACTTATAGCAAAGACTTCGGTTTGCTCGGAAAACGTCTCATAGGTATGGAATGTTTGGGGCAGGGTCCTGCAATGCCTGTACTACCTTCCCACGTTTTCGAACCGTTACAACTCCTTAGTGACTTAGTAGTATTAGATCAAACGCAGAGGTATTCCATTCAGTCTTACTGCCGAGTGTAACTTTTAACTTTTTTGTACTTTTTTAGTAAAGCTGTGAAGCGGGTGAAGACCTTGTGGTGTTTCATCACTTAAAGTCATCAATTATTGGGAAGAGATTACCTTCCCTTTGCCATACCTTTCTGCTGTCATTTGAAGCATTGTATGTTTAGCTATTTGATTGATTATCGAGGTCGAGAGATCCGAGTTCCAGCTTATCTTCTAAGTCCTGCCGTTGGTCATGTACGTCTGATAAATTTCAGTCCATTGGCTTAACCGTTAAATATCATATAGTTATCCAGTCGTTGCTTACCGAATTATACTCGTATTATGAAAGGACCGACCGCCAGAACCTTAGAACCTTATTTGTTACAAATCTGGCTTATTATAAATACTCAAAATCTATGTAGAATGACTAAAAGAGAAAACGAAGGCAAATTCATCAGTTCTTAATGCAGATGCCTTTTGATAAGTTTCTGTATATTAACTTCTATCTTTCAAGTTGGGGTACTATATACATAACTATGATGAATTAACAATAATTTTCGCATTTCTTATTCTTTAATAACCACATTTCTTTACTCTATTTTCAGAACGCATCCTCATCCACATACCCGCACGTCGTCCCACCATTGACGATATGCTCACCAGTCAATTCGTTGTCTATCCAAAACTCAGCGCCGAACTCATGCAATATGAGATCAATTTACGTACGAAGCCCGTCAAGCGCTCCGGTTTCTGGGTGCGCTCAAAGTCACGACGCCTGCGCAAATCGTATTCACTGCGCGAACGCTACATGGAGGTGACCAATAAGCCGCCAATTAATATGAATGCACGCAAAAATGACGGCGTATTTGTCGATAATTTTTTACATCCGATCGAAATCAATCGTGATCTGCCCAACGAACTCTCGAAGGAGCCATCAAAGCCAAACACGCCAAAACGTTCTTTCTTCTGCGGCACACTAAAGAAGAAAGTTAGCCCCATGGAATTGGAGAAGGAACGGCAACTGGCCAATGGTAACGGTTGTGAGAATCGTCAATGGAATGCAGATGTGGTCATCGATTGTCCGCTTTTCAAAAACTACGATGCTGAAACGGGAGATTTTATCATGCTGCCAACAGATACCGATGACTTGACATTGGTGAAACCGCTAGAATATGAGGCGCGTCAGCTGCTCGACGAGCTGGGCGTCAACTCTGCAATGTTGCGTGCCTCCATACAAAATGGACCACGTAGCGATATAATCGGCACGTACCGAATTATTGTGAATCGCCTGCAAAAGCAGTCGTGGTTGGCGCGAAAGCATGTCGAGCTGGCGCTACAAGAGATGCCAAAGATGGAGAAGAAAATGGAACGCTCATGCTGCATACTGTAAGGCGTACAATATGCATGCGTTAACCGCTTTCTCTCTCTCACTTCCACTACACAAACACACTACTTGTGCTACTCACAAACTTCCATAAACTCCTTGTCTCTCTCATTTCATCTCACACTCTATCTCTCTCTCGCTCTCTCTGCGTATCAGCGCATCTGGCTCTGCCTATTCTTCTGTCTAAGTAGTAGTAGATATTAATTAGTTGCATCGTGTCTGTCATGTGACGTGTGTCTGACACGTGACAAACGACAAATGACTGCGTGTTTATTGACATTCATACATACATACATACGAAAGCGTAGTTGCGTTGAAACTGTGTAAATGTGTAAGTAGTGATTTCAATCGCTGATCTCGGAGATGCCTACTCTATAATCTCATTTCGCAGAAAAAAATGAAGGGAATCGAAGGTATATAATACGTTAGTCGAATTTCATAGCGGTAGTTCTACTATAATAGACACGTAAATATTAGTCAAATTGATAAATAACCGTTAGCTGAATGTACTCGCTCTGTTTGAACAGCAAGAAAGGCGTATGTTCATATAGACTAGTTATACGTTACAATCGAAAGAAGAAACAAAAACACATACATATTTATTATTAATAATATTAGACACACACGCGAATGTGTTAAGTTCGTTATATTTTGTAATTTTATAATTTGTAAAAACTTAGTGTTAATTGTCAAAAAAGTTGTATTTTGGTTATGAAATGTGACAAGTGAAAATTAAAAAAAGTGAAAAAGAAATCTAATAAACTAAAACTTTAGTCCATTCTTAGTCACAAATTTGTGCCGAAAATTCATGAAGAAACTAAAAATATTTATAAATAAATATAAATCGAAAAAGGCAGCAAGCATTTTGCATATTTGAATTGTCTCCCATGGAGTCATTTACACACCTTTATAAACATTCAACAGAACTCAGTTTCATAAAACACAATTGTGTATCGATTAATTATGTTCGTTACGACGATTTTGAATGTAATTCAGTCCAATAAATAAATAACGAAAATCTTAAAAATAATTTTTGACTTGGCATTCTAATTTTTTTAATAAGAGATGAAAGAGATTTGTTTAATAGTGTAAAAATTAAAAAAAAAGGGTAAGTATGCCTTCTCAAATATGGTAATTTTATATTAGAAGGTAATATAATTAATTTCTGGAGTTTCCATTTTTTTTTTTAATATTTCATGATTTTAGAGAAAAACTTACCAATAAACATGATTTTTCAACGTTCTTGATATAGGTTTTGGTAGCAAAAATAAGGTATATCTTTAAAATTCTTCAATCACCACCGCCGTCCAAGAAATGCGATGGCCGGGACAAAGACGAATACGAGTAGGTCCTTGTGACACTTACTACAGCGGCCTTATAAAGAAGCACAAATTCGGTGTGGGGTTCGGATTCGATATGACCTTTTATGAGGGACTGAGACGCGCTTATGACGACTGCCCCGCCATAATCTCAAAATCGGAACCAGATCGACCATGTTGTGATAGATGGACGACACGTTTCCAGTGTCCATAGCGAGTATACACTCCGAAGACCTAACATCAACTCGGACCATTATTTCGTTCTAGCGAAAATACACACCAGCACCACCGTTGGGATCATAAAGACTATCATGGCGTAAAGGTCCGGCAGGACCGGAACGGATCTCTCCAACCCGTTCTCTATCAAACGAGGTTTCAGACAAGGTGGCTCCTTATTGAGCGGCTTCTTTAATCTATTCCTGGAGAAATTAATTCGAACTGCAGAGCTGAATAGAGAAGGTGCAATCTTCTACAAGAGTGTACAGCAGCTAACGTAGGCTGATTGATGACTTCGATATCATTTGCCATAACAACCGCGTCGTTTGACAAAGCAATGTATTACGAACACGACCCAAAAAGTAAACCGTTGGTCAAAAGGGTGCCGCAGCAGAAAACGGGATTCAAGCAAATGACGCCGGCCTTGTGGCGTGTAAACAACGACAACATGGAGCTTTGTAGCATTGTTCCTGGAAAATTACAAAAAAAGCGGACTCATGTATATTATATACTTTAAGATATACAAACTAAAAACTATGAAAATTTTTTCTTCAATTACATAAACCAGGTGAAGCAAATGAGTCTGATAGTAAAAGGGGAAAAGACGAAATATTTCCTGTCATTAAGCAAACAGACGTCGCAGTCGCGAGTTGGCTCGCACGTCACTTTTGACAGTTATAATTTCGGAGTCGTAGATAATTTCGTCTATCTTGGAACCAGAATTAATACCAACAACAACGTCAAGCTCATGCAAATATGTATTGATGAGGTTAAGAGAACTACATGTATAGGAACCGAATCCAATTTTTAGCAAAATTGGCGCTAATCAAAGAAATCTTTAGTGGTTACCCACAAACCCTATAGACTTTTAAATCAAATACCAAGTTAAAGTAGAAAAACCGTCAAAATCTATGGTTTTATAAGTACTCGTAAAACGTTCATTAAATTGAAATAGAAACCACTTATTTTCTGTTTCTTTGCACCCGGTAAGACGATAGATTTAATCCAAAGATATGTCATGTCATAAATCTGTTTGTGTGTCTTTCTAGTTCACCTCGCTCGTCATTAGAATTAAACATTCCATACACGCATTCGAATCATATCAACCGAAGAAAATTGGAATGACTGAGCGCAATTTCATATTTGCCTTGGAGGTGGGCCTTATGATGGCACAAATATGGCAGACAGCACTTCATCAAAAGGAATGACAGTAACAGCGCCAGCACTTAAGATACAAAAAAATGCATACTTGTGTGAGTGCCAACAGTTCTCTACAAAATATGTTTACTTAAGTGGGAACAATGAATGTCGAGCTCATTTATACCTGCCATTACCGCCCACATCCACACTCCTCTCTTGTAAAAGCGTTCAACCTGCCGCCACAGAAGTGTTTTGGTGGTGGCAGCAATCAAAAGATAAGCCAAAAGAGGCAAAGCACAGAAGACAAAAAAATATGCCGGCCAGACATGTACTATATAGTATTGGCACGCAGGATATGTAGAAGGGCCACTGGCAGACGTGCGTTGAATGCCCAACACTTTGCTGCAAAATGCTGCCGCGAGCAATGAAATCAAATGAAAATGACTACACGTTTACGGAAATCTGCCAAACATCATTAATTTTGAATTTGACTTCCCGTGGCCCAGTTGGCTTCACTGCACAACGGGTCAGCTCGGTCACCTGATTACCGAAGCTTAGATCAACGGGTGGTAGTGTGTGCGAGTCATTGTGAAGAATAAAAGATGCCAGTCACAACTAGACGCTAGATGTGCTGAAGTGGGTCTATAGGTGCTTATATGTATGGTGAAACCTGTCGATTTTAGGCACCATGCACTCGTAACTTCCGTAGTTGTCAGTAAACATGCTCACAAAATGCCCTCCAACGATTGCCGGTTACAAGTGAAATACAAAACAAGCAGCATACGATTGCTATGCCTGCGAATATACAAGTATGTACTCGTACATATGTATGTATTTATAAGCCTTCTACGAAATCGGTATGGGTATCATAGGTGAGATCCCAGTGAAATGCGTCCCGAAATATATCTTTATTTAAAGTGATATATATGTAAGTACTAGATAAGTGGGAGACACATTCAAGAAAAAGGTCTCACCTACCTTGGAAAAACAAAATGAAAAGGAGCCCACTTCAATTTGAATCTTCATTTGTTGCTAACTTACAAAACAAAAACTCGCTTCATTTTATCCGTTTGATCAAAGTGTCTTTCTGCGAAAAATCTAATTGAAAAGATCTAGAGGCCATATACAGGCACCCACGGTTCAAACTGATTAAAAATGGGTTTATTTTAACTTTCTACATACAGTTTTAGAGCATATGGTGCTACCCGATCAGACCTCAAAATCTTACTTTCGATCAACTCGTAGAGTTCAGGTAAACAAACTAACCTTGTCCTAGAAACTATATTGCCCCTTAACACTCCCACTACAATCTTCTCCAAATTTCAAAATAATGCGCTAAGAGGTCAGCACCAGTAATCATTAAATTGCTCGTCCTGAGGTCGCATGCACACACGTGGTCGTATTCATTACGCTCGCGCTTATCGGCAGAGCAGTAACAAATCTTCATGTTGCTGCAGCTGCTATAACTGTATCGAACAGAGCGTTGTATCAACATTTGCATAACGCTTCATAGTCCAAGTAATGTCCTCACGCATAGGTGATGGTATATGTATGTATATCCTGCCTTTATGAAAGTCATAAAGAGTAAAAGCTGATTTGATGAACCTGCTATGCCATGATATGCCTATAATTCGTTGAATGATTACAGGGTGAGTTCGTAGATGAGTACGAGGGCTGCTATATATATTTCTGGACTAGGCAACACTAAGTGTTGCCAGGTGTAATCTGACATTTCCATTGGAAAGTTTGACATTTTTTAGCATAACATCACTCAGAACGTTTTGTCATTTAATTGTGAATTGTTTTATTTACAGGGAATTAAAAAATTCATCTCGGCCAAAAAATGGAATTAACTCGTGAACATTTTCGTGCGATCATTTTTCACATCTTTCGACGTGGATTATCACGACAAGAGTGCATCGATGAACTAAAATCTTTGTATGGCTATGTAGCACCATCTTATACTCGTAGCACTGTGAAAAACTGTTATAACGAATTCAATCGTGGCCGACGCTCGCTCAAAGACGAATTCTGTGAAGGTCGTCCAAAAACAGCCGTTGTGCCAGAAAACATCGATGCCGTACGTGAACTGATAATGCAAGACCGTCATGTAACATACCTTCAGATAGAGGCATGCCTATGCATTTTTCCCACCAGCATAAATTCGATATTGCATGAACACCTGGCCGTAAAAAAGGATTGTTCTCGTTGGATCCCGCACAATTTGACAATCGCTCAAAAAAAGGCTCGTGTGGATTGGTGTAAAGAAATGCTGAAAAAATACAATCGCGGTGCTTCAAAAGACGTTTATAAGATCGTCACAGGTGACGAATCATGAATCTATGCGTATGGGCCCGAAACAAAACAGCAATCGACCGTGTGGGTCTTCCAAGACGAGCCAAATCCAACGAAAGTTGTTCGTGGAAGAAGCACTTCGAAGCAAATGGTCGCCTGTTTCTTCGGCAAAACTGGTCATGTGGTAGGACGATCAATTCTGAGTGGTACACCATCATTTGTTTGCCTGAAGTCTTCGGAGAAATTCAAAAAACGAACAAGAGAAGACGAATCATTGTGCACCATGACAATGCGAGCTCTCACACATCGGCTCAAACCAGCGCCTTTTTGACCGGCCAAAACGTCGAATTGATGGGTCATCGGCCGTACAGCCCTGACTTGGCACTCAATGACTTCTTTTTATTCCCACACATCAAGAAAATAATGCGTGGTCAACGATTTTCGTCGCCAGAAGATGCTGTTGAAGCATTCAAAAACCATGTTTTGGAGGTGTCTCAATCGGAGTGGAAAAAGTGCTTCGAAAATTGGTTTGAGCGCATGCAAAAGTGTATAAATCTTGATGGAGAATATTTTGAAAAACAATAAAAAAAAATATTCCTATTTTCATTATTAGGCCAGAAATATATATAGCAGCCCTCATATTAGAGGTATGCAGTATAACATACAATATACTCGTATGCTATTTTATGTGACTGGAAAATTATTTCTTAAGTGCGGTAATTATTTAATAGGAGCTACCTTTCAGAGTTTTGATGAAAAATCTTATAACGGCCTTTTCAATAAGAGCGCTATATTTTGAGTGCCAAACAACTACATTTGATGCCGTTTTATATGGAACTCGATTTCTTTTGCATGGCCTCCACGGGCACGCTTGCAGAAGTCCAGACGCTGAGCCTAATTTTCGACGGTTTTCAAGCATAAATCGGTCGATACTGCTGCAATTTCTCGTTCGATATTAGTTCAAAGTTCATCAATCGTCGATGGCTTGTTAGCATAGACTTGACATAGTCCGACAGGAAATAGTCTAACGGCGTAATATCGGACGATCGTTGCGGCCAAGTGACTGGTATATTTCGTGAGATAACACGTTCAATAAATCGATTGTGACATTCGCTGTATGGCTAGTGGCGCCGGCTTGTTGGAACCACATATGTATTGTCTAAATCCATATCATCTAATTCGTGCCAACAATATTCAGTTATCATTGAGCGACAGCAACTCCCATTCACAGTCTTGATCATGAGTTCACCGGCCCATTAACCGCACCAAACCGTAACTTTTTGGGGATGCAATAGTAACTCATGGAGTACGTGTGGATTGCTGCCTGACCCATATTTTTCTTATTGACGAAGCTAGTAATGATCCTCATCGTTGAAGATGAGATGATTTCAAGTTTTTGCTCCCCAATTCATGAAAATACGACGACTCTGGTGTTCAAGCAGCTTTAGCTCTTCCATGAATTTGATCTTGTAAGGATAATTGCCAAGATCTTTTCGCTAAATTCACCACAACGACGTCACAGAGATGCACACTGCTTGAGACGCTCAAATGTTGATCTGCATGGACGATTATGTCGACCATAAATTGGACATAGCGCCAAGTTAAGGTCACTGACTCCGAATTCCGGTAGTAAATTTTAATAATTTTGACTCGTTGTTGAACTCCCGGTACTACACACCCCGTAGGGAACAGATCTAATTAATGTGACCCCCGAATAATATGTTTTAAGATTTACTCTACAGTTCTACATGTCCATCTGTCTGCCCGTTTACCTGGATATACGCGATCAAGTCCGTTAGTTTTTGAGATATCGCTCTGAAATTTTGCATAGGTACTTTCTTCCCCAGGAAGTTACACATTTGTTTGCACCACCGATATCGTAACATTATAGTAGCATATAGCTGCTATACAAACTAAACTATCGGAATCAAGTGCTTATATGGTCATTTGCCAAAATATCTTTGGTATGGATTATTGCCTAAAGCCAACGCTACAATCTCCGGAAAAATTGTTCAAATCCAGGCATTATAACATATAGCTGCCTTACAAGCTAAACGATTAAAATAAAGTTCTTGTAAAGATATATTACAGTTTCGAGGCGAAGTTTATTATAGCTTCGATACAACGGAAGTTAACATTTATTTTTGTTTTTAATGCGTTACTAAAAATATTATTGACACATAAAAGGAGCTGAGTTCAATATACCTTTCTTTTATATAATAGCCTTCAATGTGCTCATATATACATACATATGTATATATGTAAGTACATGTCTAAGGGTTCATAAATATTGACCACCATAAATATCATATTTTATACACAAATAACCAAGGATATTCCTCTATCTATATACTTGTACATAGGTATGTATATTACTTCCTTTGTGCGTTTGTACTGATATTTTTTTTTTTGTAATAAGCTCTTCAGCTTGCCGGCGGGCTGTCATTTTCACCCGCATTACAAATATTGATATTGATGGATGAGCTGAAATGCCGATGTAAGCTCCTGTATGTATGTGTTTGTGCATGAACACGTTGTACGTGTAAAAACTGTGTGGAAGAAAATTAATTTTGAAAGAAAGTAACAGCGAATGCCTCTCTTGAAATCTGTTTGGTATGGGGGTCCAATAAATGTTAACAAAGCGCTCTAATGACCTTGGGCTTTGTCTATTAAAATGGAGATTTTATGTTTATTAATGATGTTGTTTGTATTACAACGATGTATCCACGTCGACGTCAGCTGTCGCAAATATTTTGCTGCTTGAACGTCACGGGGATACATCACGACGTCCTTGACGTCACGTGGTAATAATAAACATCTCACTCACTGTTTATACCATAAAGCAATGAAGGAATAGATAATTAAAGATAACAGGAGCACGGCTGAGGACTTTATTAAAGACGTGTGCAAGCTTTCATTATTTTTGTATAAACAAACGCTTTTCACAATGAGGTTTTTCAGAATAATAGGTGACGCAGCCTAGACAGCCCTCTCGCACTACAAATTAAATCTTTTATTTACTTATTGACGCTTGAATTGTCTTTAAAGGTGATGAAAGATTTATGGAAATAATTTAATGGTCTTTCATTAAGACCAAAATAATTATTTACCAGTCATCCATACAAGGTTTTCAGGTGTGCCATACAAGGACTCGAGTTTAATCGGTCAGTTTGTATGCCGCTATATTCTATGGTTGTCCGATCTAAGCAATTTATTCGGATATTGTTGCGGTGTCTTGTATAATAATTTATGCCAAATTTCGTGTAAATAACTTATCAAATAAAAAGAACTGTAGTTCGATCGGTCCAGGAAATGAGCAGTTTCGGGTGCAAATAAATGAGACGTGTGCAAGAGATTAGTTTGATATGGAAAACCGAAGAAATAGTTCACACATATACAGGAAGACATACGGAAATGGTTAAATAAATTCAGCTCATCACGCTGATCATTTACATTATAAAGGGTGAGCCATTTCGAGGTTCCCTAATTTTTTGAAGATATACTGAAACTTCAAATTTAACGGAGAATATTTATTATCATTCGAAAAAACTTTTCGGTCTTAATTTTTTAAAGATTATCTCTTTCAAATGTTGGGCGTGGCTACGCGTCAGATGGATAATTGGTCCAATTGTCTATGACTCGTTTGATCATTTCGACTAGTAACGGGCGAATTACGCGCGTAATGTTTTGCTGCAAGGCCTGAATTGAAACGGGATTGTCCGCAAAGACTTTAGACTTTACATATCATAGGCAAAAGTGACACGATTGTGGTGATGGTGGTGAAATTATCTGCTCACCGAAATGTTCTCGCAATAAATCCATTTTTAATGCGCACACAGTGGCACTATATTGCTGAAACACAATGCTGCCAAGATCAAGAACTTCAATTTCAGACATCAAATAGTCGGTTATCATGGCGCGATAACGGTCCTCATTGGCAGCTTTGAATCTTTTTACATAGGTTGCTCTTTATCTCAAATGTGGCAATTTTGCTTTTTAACAAATCCACTGAGCCAGAATTAGACCGCGACGTTGAACAAAATCTTACGCGAAAACCTCGGATCTTCTTGGAACTTTTCAAGAGCCCATAAAGCACAAGCTGTCTTTTTTACGCTTTCATTTTAAGATCTCGACGTAAAATACGTCAGTCTGAGTTGCTGCAAACGACGTCAAATCGATTCTTCAAGGTGTTCGTGTCCACTCTCAGCTACGGCTGTTAAATTTTTTGCATGCTGAACGGAGTCTATTCGGTCGAATTTTATCCAATAATGAATGTGGGTCCTCAAGATGGGTGATGGTATTGCAAATAGCCCGCTCAGGAGGCCGGTTATGTTTATCAGTTGAGCGAAGCGTGTGAAACACATTCTTTACAGAATTTTCGTAATAAAGTTGAAATAACATGACAGCTTGACACGACCCACATGTGATCTGTTAAACACAAGGCTATTGAAAAAAGTGCTTAATACGATATCTCACGTTTTCTTTTCGGTGTTACACACATCGTGGCAAACTTAATATACCTTGTTTTGTATACAAAAATAAAATAATATCACCTTAAATTATTTATGGATATATCCACACGTTTATCACACTAATTTAGAGGTTAAAATTGCTTCAACATTAATAAATAATCAGTCAGAGCCGCTCCGTACAATTATATTCATTATGTTTACTTTGAATACCTTTAAGTCTAAAAATAAATAATAAAAATATCTACGACATGATGAATGATTTAGGCTATCAACTAAAGTTATTTCTATTTTAGTGCTACAATTAGCGACAATTTCAGAGAGTGGATTGACTGTAACACTTTGTTGGAATGACTCAATATGAAAATGAAATATATATTTGTATACTTTCGAAGTGCAGTATTATTTACTTATATAAAGAAAAGTTCATTTAATACTCGTATACATATGCACTAAACACGAACAGTACCTTCACTCTCCAAAGGGAAATAGCTAACCACTAATCGTCCATCGAAATATCCATCGATAGATTATGGCAACAGAACGCAGTATTATTGAACAATAAAATGTAAGCGTAAAAGCATTTGCATATCACTTCAAAGCTGCGGACATCCGCATATTCGAAAGTGCTAATCTGCTAATGTGCTTATGTTACGTATACGCACTGGCACGCAATGATACTGCCAGGCAATGGGATCCTTTGAGTCGCTCCAACTATATGTGCGCACGTAAAGTAGCTGTTTTCTTTTCACTTTTTTATTGTTATTGACAATAATGCGGCACATCGGCGTTGCAAAGTAGACATGCAGATAATAAAACCACGTCACGCGCTTCTCATGTACGAGTATGTATCTAACGTCAGATTATATGATTGCCTGAGCACACGTGGATTTTTTAATCAAATACACACACGCGTGTTAAAATATGCATACACATGTAAATATAAAATTCATCATCAATTAAGAAATGGCTTTATAATTTTCATGGTGGTGGTATGAAAATAAATATTTGAGGGTTCTATGAAATATTTAACTAAAATTAGAAAATTTAAGTATCTATGGTAAAGCACTTTAAGTGCAAAAGTAATTTGAAATGCATCATCTTATTTTTATTTTTTAAATAGGTACTCAGTGAAGATATCCAAAAAAATGGAGATAGTATCTTTGATATGTGACAACATTCATCTGAACAAGTAAAAATGTTAACTTCAGCTTCATCGAAGCTATAATACCCTTCACAGGTGCATGTTTTATAGTATAAAGGAGTACAGAAAGATCTTTGTCTTGAACTTATATGGCAGCTATACACTGGAGTGGTCCGATCTAAACAATTTCTTTGAAGATTGCATAATTGGTTCAGGCAATAAACCATGCTAAATTTCTTACAGATATATCGTCAAGTGACAAAGTTTTCCATACTATGCGCTTGATTCTGATCATGAGAAAGGCTTTAGTGAGAAAAACGTATGAAGAATTTCTGGTCGATATCTCAAAAACTGAAGAACTAATTCGCATATACATATATAGACGGACAAACAAGCTGTCACTGTGACTAAATAAAAGAAGAATGCATTTAAGGTGAGGAGTAAAACTCCAACGCAGATAATTGAAACCATTACATTCAAGTGACTTTGTAGCTTAAGCTATAAAACCTAGTCATAAGCAATTACATCGCAAATTTTTACACTTCCAACAAACAAAATGGCGTCTACTTTGCATCGATCAGCTCACACTCCTTCAATAAACAGCCGCCTGTCTTTTTGCAAGTCATAGCTACTACTCTCGTGGCCTCTACAAGGCAACAAGGCAACAGGTCAACATTTGAGCAACGACCAAGCGCTAACAACATTTTCCTGCGACAACATTCCGCACCCACTCGAAAGTGCACACAAACATATTTGCTCCTTTTTCAAGGAATGTAATTAAATAGCGGCGTAGCTAGTAGAAAAAGAAAACATTGCCAGTTGACAGTAAGAAACTGAAAGGATTTTTATGGAAATTAGCGAGGAAAGGCAATATTTACACAGGAGTGAGGTTAGAAAAGTAAATAAATGCATTTTCTTATAATTTGCATAAATTACCTTATGACCAACATTAAGAACACAGTGGTAAAAACGGAAGTTGAGAAAAAGGAATAGAAATAAAACATTTAAGTAGTTTACGTTTCTTCGGTATTCTGATGTGAAAATTATGCATTCACAGTCACGGTCGTAGTGAGATTTGCATTTACATGCTCGCCCACAAACACCCGCCCCCACTTAACTGTAGATATACAGTGTATGCTCGTACTTCATACGAAGCAATGTTGAACTGTCTTTGTTTGGCACCACCTCGAACACATCTGCATTTGCATATACTTTTATTCGATTCTTAAATTTGCATTTGACACTGGAACATTTTTCGCAATTTAAGCTTAATTTTCGTATAATTTCTACATCATAATCGCGTCATTTTCGAGTCATTTCTGTTTAATCATGCAACACGCTGCGCCACATTTTACGCATGAATTTGCTCAAATTCTCGTTGATTGTAGCCTTAACTACTATACGTAGTTCGGAGAAGGTATGTATTTAAATTCATTGCATAGTGATTATGGGTTGTCACGTGTGAGGATTATCATTATTCATCTCTTTGGGAAAATTTGCACTCATGACAAGTCGCTGTGAACTCTCGTTTGTTAGTGAGTTTACTAAATAACGGCAATTTTACTAAATATATTTATAAAAGCGGATAGTTATAAAGGAAATATCGTTTGAAATTGATGCATGAGAATTCTGCAAATCATAATAGTAATATTTTAGTCAGAAAAACGATTTCGGATCTACAAAAGTCAGCATAACTCCATTTATCCGCCAGACGAAAGTTTGGAATTCATTTTTCTTTTATTCATGTTAAAGCTCATTCAATTTTATTAAATATAGCTTAATTAGTTTTAAAAATAATGGAATTTAAATGCCCCCCCTGCTCGTTGATGCATGTGCGGCATCTTACCAAAAAGTTGTTCATTACTGCTTGGAGAGTTGAGACAGGAATAGCCGCAATTGTTTCTCGAATGGATTGCCTTAGTTCATTCAAATTTGTTGGTTTTGCTTTGTAGACTTTCTATTTGCAATAACCCCACAAGAAAAAGTCAGATGCAGTAAGGTCAGGCGACCTGGGTAGCCAACGGAATGTGGAGTTTCTGGATATCCGCTTATTGGGAAATTTTCGCCGCAATTCTGTCATAACAGGTTGGGCTATGTGAGGAGCTGCACCATCTTGCTGAAACCACACGGAGTTGAAAGAAATTCTCATTCGGCGTAATTCTGGATAGAAAAACTCTCTCAACATGCTCAAGTAACGGTCTTCAGTAACCGTAACGGTGTGACCGTTTTCTTCGAAGAAGTAGGGCCCGACAATGCAGCGTGATGAAACTGCACACCACACTGTGACACGAAGTGGATGCAATTCCATCTCACGGAGTATCTGTGGGTTGGAAGCACTCCATGTTCGACAATTTTGTTTGTTTATGTTGCCGTTTAAATCGAAACATGTTTCCATCCTCTTCCACCATTTGAAGCATCTTCTGGAAAAATTCCAAGCGAATCGGCAAGTCTGCAGCGTTCAGTTTGTTGGCCATTTGAATTTTATATGGGAATAAGTCCAAATCTTTGTGCATAACTGCATATGGCAGCAACTACAGCAGCGATTGATCCGTTCGAACTGAAGGGCATGCTCGGCAAAATTGTTTACAGGTCTCATTATGGTCCATCTGCTTGGAGGATTGCCGCCAAACGTGCGCCTATACTCTCTTTGAACCGAAACTACGGACTCCAATGCGTGATAGCGGCGGACAATCCAAATTCTTCGCGATAGCTCGAGCTCTTCATCAACCATGGTTTGGGGGTTTTATTCCAAGTATGCCATTCACTGAGAAGGAGTCGGTGAAGGTGTTTATGGTTCTACTGTGAATGGCAAGCACTCTGTAGATGTTCAATAGGAGATATCAAGAAGCATCCCGTAATAGTCCGGAGTGCAGTGTTTTGAGATGTCTGTAGCTTCCTTGTCTGCGTTTCACTGCATCCAGGCGACCATTTTGGAATTTTAACACCATCGACTGCAACATTGAGGTTTGCAATCCTTCCTCCAGTTTGTGAATATGGTCGCTGTGGATTTAGTGGGGGAGAGTGTTAGCCGTTTACTTTTGAGCACATGCCGAATTCTATTGCACGACGTCATTATCATATAATCATCAGCATACGAGGTGATAGAAATTCCCTCTAGACGGGGAGAGGACACCACCCTGCAGAACCCCCTGTTTAATTCATCTCAATTTAGAGCTTTTACCTCGAAACAGTACGGATGATTGACGACCGCTCAGGTAGTTCATAGTCATATAGATGGTGATTAAATGCGAGATTCTGAATGGATTTCATGGAGACCATGTAAGTAGTATGTGGATTGTTAATAGTATGTATTATTGGCTAAAATAGATGAAATCGATTGAGGATGATTTTAACTTTGATTGTAATCTATTCATGATTTCGTCGAACAATAAGGTTGAACCCTCTAAATTTTTCAATAATGCAAATAACTGAAGGTATTTAGCCGACTGTGATCCCTGCAAGTTGCAAGTTAATGTAAGGTTCGCTTACACCCGAACTTAGACCTTCCTTACCTGTTTTAGGCTGGTGGTTTTCAATGACGCAATACTGTTTACGGAGTTGTTTTTTGACATCTTTCACTTGACTTATACTCTGTTTGGTTTACAATTTATAATGAACAAACTTACTCCCGAACAACGTTTGCAAATCCTACAAATTTATAGCCAAAATAATGGTTCGATCCGCGAGACACATCGCGCGCTGCGTCCATTGTTTGGTCGACATAATCGCCCAGCTAAGCTGGTAATTAGAAAAACCATGAATCGGTTTCGGATCACGTTTACTCTAGTATACAATGCGAATTCTCAGAGATGGCGTACAGTCCGCATAGAAGAAGCTATTCTGCTGTGGAGCAGAGTAACCTAGATGATCCGAGTGAGTTCATTATCATGTTGGCACTTTATGGAAAACTCTAAGAAAGGATCTTGGTTTGCGGGTTTACAAAATTCTTGCGGGTAGTTTGTATATTCTCCTGTGTTCGAACTTATAAATTAGCAAAACTTACAAATTTGCACACGCGTTAAATTTCCATTCCCGCCAGTTCGGTGGGATGTCTGAAGGTCTGCGTTCATAAGTGTTGAAGCCAAGAAGGAAGTGTTGAATTGTTTCCACCTCGACTTCTTCCATACGGCTTCTGAAAGTGGCGTTTCGTAAGATTCCCAGCCTTACAGCATGAACGCCAATAGGGCAATGCGGTCAAAAGCCCCACAACTAGGGAGAGGATAGCCTTAATAAAGGCAAAGAGATCACTAGATCCTTTTGATCGATCATGGACCAATAGGATTTTGCGACGGCGCATGACAGCGCATGGTGGCACAACGTTGGCCAAACTCCCGAAAGCCCAGCTAATAGTAGAACACATGTGAATACGGGATCACCGACCGGCTTCAATTCTGCTGCTAGCGCTTCTAGGGTGCCTTTCCTTGCTCATCTCATCAGCTTTCCAATCGCCTGCGATTCCGCTTTTACGTTGACTTACAGGTTTATTTTGATGTTACCAAATATTTTCTTTTCTTTTGTAACTAAGATCACCCCTTATAAGGCCTGTCGTCGAAAATTGCGTAAAATCGCTGAATTGGTCGAAAGAGACCGGCATAGTAGCAGCCGGTCAAGAGCATGAGTCATCAAAAATTCATTTCAATTTCAATAAAAAAAAATCAATAAAAATACCGCAAGACTTTTTTGACAACCTAATATAATACTACTCCTTGATATATCAAGGAACAGAGATTATACAAAGTTCCTGATCTATCGGAAGTATCAAAAAATCCGTTGTTCCTTGTTTATTCCCGCGAGCAATGTTGTTCACCTCTAATTTCAAAAACTGAACTATTGTGGCTCGAACTAGGTCTTCGCTACTGTTTTTTTTTTGTTTAGTTGGTGCTTATTTACTATCTCATGAAATAGCATAATAATAATAAATGTGAATACTCGTTTATAATTAGTTTCTTTCATTTCTTTAGAAAACTAAAATATACGTGTGATCTAAAGGCAAACTTCTTGTTACACATTCACTGGTTTGGCATTTTTATCATACGTAAACTTTAAATAATTATATGCCATATTTCATCCCTTCATAACTTTTAAGCTATTCAATTTCCGCAATCCGTTGGACGAAACTTTTCTCGAGCTCATTAATTCAGCTTGCAGCTGCACACAATTGCCTTAATGGTCCAAGATTTATCTACTAGCCCACTAAGAGAAAAGCAGCAAAATGTAGAAATAAATGTGGTATATTCGAAGCCACAAATGTGCATTCGTAGAAAATTTTTCTGCACAATTCTTCTTGAATTCAAGCCGCATAGAAGGACCGCATGCAATTTATTGCATTTCTTAGTTCACCAAAACGATTTTCGACGGTAAATGTGGTCAAGGAGAAATTGAGAAATTTAAAGTCAAAAAGTGGCTTAGCAAGCAGCCACAACAGTAGAGGGGCTAAAAGTTATGCTGCTACATAGTTACAAGTGTGGTGAGACTGTTGAAAAGAATACACCAACCGAGTTTCAAATTCTCTTAACTAAATGAGCCACGAATTGCCTGAATAATTTGGCGATAATCGTTTTATTCTTTGTTGCTGTTATTGTTAATAAGAGTTATTTAAGAGAGCGCACAAGGGACTAAGCTTACGAAATATTTCATGTGACCAAAAACAATAACACATCATTGTTCTTGTCAGTACAGAACCAATGCAAGGACGCCATCAATTATGTGAACACACGCCTCTATGTGCACAATGTACATATTTACGAGTATATCAACTATCAACCCGAGTTGTGGACAAAGACACGAACAAAAAAACCTTCAATACCGCAGATTTCATCTCTGAGTTATGTATGTAGTTGTAGTTGCGTTGCTGTGCAGCTTCTAGAGAAATCAGTGCTAAAGTACCATACGACTTCACACACACCATCATGCCATCACCTGCTGGTGACCAAAGTCCAAGCAAAAATAAAAGTAAAATGCGGTGACTGAAATGTGTGAAAGAATACATATTCCCTGCGCTGAGCACTACTGACCGCCATACGGCCATTACCCAAACAGATGTACTCTGATGGTATCGTCTAGCGAAAGTGGAGTAAATAAACAGTGCAGGTGAATACATACATATATATGGATCTAGGTACAAATTCGTTACATAAGATCATACAAAATTTAAGGCAACTGCCAAAAAATGTGCCACGGCAAATACACGAGATAGTTTTTGTTTGTGCACAGTGAGGTCCTGCGGCCCAGTCAGAGTGCATTTGCAGCAGTCAAACCAAGAAGTGCTTAACTGCTTGGCAGCCACAAAGAGACCGCAATTTAAGCGAGTAACGGTAATTGTAAAATACCAGCATGAACTTGCTCTTCGCTGTGAAGGAGCAGAATGACTATTAGCTTGTATTTGTAGCTAACGGCAGCCAACTTCAGTCGAGGCTACCAAAGAGATTTATACTGTCCTTTGCCATTTTGCTAAATCTGCACAGAAATACTTTATGATAAGTATTTACAAAAAATATCACATGTAACAAATATGAACGGATAAAATCTTTTGCATACATATGTATGTTGTGGTTACTCTGAGGGAATGAGCAGTTATATATAAAACCTCTCACAATAATTCCACAAAATCAAATTCTTAGCTTAACAAATAACTGATTTTTATACTCGCAAAACGGTAAAATGATTTTCGAGCATAACTTCTTTTCCATGAACGTATTCGGTGAACACAATTTTCAAGTACTTTTCCCACTAAACCAAGTCGTATGACATGAATAGCACGTTCTATAATGACTTTTATAGCTTGAAAACAGTCTAGTTTGTTGCTAAAGATCAATGACTTCAAATAAGGCCACAAGAAGTAGTCTAATGGTGTTAATTCACAACTTCTTGGAGATCATTCCATGTCAGAATTTTTTGAAATAATCGAACTTCCAAACTTTTCTCGCAAAATTTGGCTTTTGTACGTGCTGTGTGGCACATTGCTCCGTATTGTTGGAACCAGATTTTGTCAAGATCAACTTATTCCAATTGCGGCAATAAAAAGTTGATTACCTTAAATCTATACCGCTCTCCATTAACAACAACGGTGTTACCAGCTTCATTCCGAAAGAAGTAGAGTCTGATGATTCCACCAGAGCAAAAACAATATAATATTGTCAATTTAAATGAATGTAATGACATTTCATGACACTTAGAAATCATATCATCTGGTATAAAAAAGTGGGACGGCGAGACTAGTTGAATTCCGGATTACTGTCTGTCCGTGTAAAGATTTTCGTTGGTCTAGAAATGCATCAAAGTATTTGTTCGCGAATTTTTGGCCAAAAACAATACTGAAGCGCTGAAAAGTACATATTATCGGATGGGGACTACTTTGAAGCCGACAACATTAATGTAGACGAGTGAATTATTATTATTTTTTTTTTTTCAAAAACGAAAATATCCGCTATTTTTTAACAAATTTTTAAACCCTATATACTTTCTTATGATACATTTGAAAACACCGATTTGAACCGCTCATTGCGACAGTATAACATATTCGGTTATACCCGAAGCTTTGTTCATAATTGAAAACCTGCAGTTAATATCTGACCTGAATTACCCTACAAATTTGTTCACCTTAATTTTTGGTTGTCATACACTGTTATCCTTGGTTACGGGTTTCCTCATTTAATATCAATAGTTTCAGCGTTCGTCGGCTATGCATGTGAGCTACTAAAGAGTTTGAAGCAGCTGATAAAACAGCATTGCAGAAATTATTTTTAAATTACATAGAGTTTACTTTATCGCTTACTACCTTGATCAAACTTTAGGATGAAGGTTCAGATTCAACGGACTCTGTGCTATAAAATTGAAGGAATTATTATTAACACTGGTTATTTGTATTTCACACAATACCATTAATTTTGGAACTCTTGCCGTAAATCGAGCGCAAATGCAATGTAAATTTCTTTTGAACAAAATGAACAGTAATAGTCAACCGAATGCAGCCATTTGCGGCAAGCTCTAGTAAAACCTAAAATGAAAAGCAAATAATAACTGTAGAGTATACATACGTACATACATACATGCATATATATGTATGTGTACACTCAACGGAATTCACATAAAAGCGCTTGAAAAGCATAGCTAAGCGAGGTCAAGGTCAAGCGTCGGCACTAAAACAGTATGTCACATAACTATGAGTGTTTCCTTTTCAGTGACTTTTGAAAGATAAAACATTTTTAATTGGTGCTTGTAAGCTAAATTCATTCACATTCGAATTGAAATGAATTGGCAAAACACTTAAACGACTTTCAAAGTGTTCTAAAAGAATTTACAACTGAAATTTGTTTCCGTTCACCAATAAACTTGTAGCACAACAAGCATACTGTTTCATCAATACATGTACGTATATTTACATTTGTACGAAAGTGCATTATATGGGGTTAAATATTAGCATGAATGAATGCTAGTTTTGCTTTTGGGCCCCTATTATTTTATAAAAATATGTATAAGGGAGACTAAGAGAGGATATTATTGAGTTCCAATGATTTTACCATATGAACTGTGCAAATATAGGGTATATTTATACCCTGAGAAGCGTATATTAAGTTTTTTACAAAGCTTGTAACAACCAGAAGAAAAAGTCGAAGGCCCTAATATAACGGGTGATTTTTTTGAGGTTAGGATTTTCATGCATTAGTATTTGACAGATCACGTGGGATTTCAGACATGGTGTCAAAGAGAAAGATGCTCAGTATGCTTTGACATTTCATCATGAATAGACTTACTAACGAGCAACGCTTGCAAATCATTGAATTTTATTACCAAAATCAGTGTTCGGTTCGAAATGTGTTTATCGACAAATTTTGTTCAGCGATGAGGCTCATTTCTGGTTGAATGGCTACGTAAATAAGCAAAATTGCCGCATTTGGGGTGAAGAGCAACCAGAAGCCGTTCAAGAACTGCCCATGCATCCCGAAAAATGCACTGTTTGGTGTGGTTTGTACGCTGGTGGAATCATTGGACCGTATTTTTTCAAAGATGCTGTTGGACGCAACGTTACGGTGAATGGCGATCGCTATCGTTCGATGCTAACAAACTTTTTGTTGCCAAAAATGGAAGAACTGAACTTGGTTGACATGTGGTTTCAACAAGATGGCGCTACATGCCACACAGCTCGCGATTCTATGGCCATTTTGAGGGAAAACTTCGGACAACAATTCATCTCAAGAAATGGACCCGTAAGTTGGCCACCAAGATCATGCGATTTAACGCCTTTAGACTATTTTTTGTGGGGCTACGTCAAGTCTAAAGTCTACAGAAATAAGCCAGCAACTATTCCAGCTTTGGAAGACAACATTTCCGAAGAAATTCGGGCTATTCCGGCCGAAATGCTCGAAAAAGTTGCCCAAAATTGGACTTTCCGAATGGACCACCTAAGACGCAGCCGCGGTCAACATTTAAATGAAATTATCTTCAAAAAGTAAATGTCATGAACCAATCTAACGTTTCAAATAAAGAACCGATGAGATTTTGCAAATTTTATGCGTTTTTTTTTTAAAAAAAGTTATCAAGCTCTTAAAAAATCACCCTATACATATATCGTCACATATAATATAAAACAACGTATCGTAAAAATCGGTGTCAGATATAATAACCAATTTCATGAGTGTATGATAACCAATATATAACCATTTTATAACCAAAACTCAAATTTTGTCTCAATATATCTCAATTATATCGCTGTTGCTTCGCCAATAAACTTATGAAAAGTAATGTTACGTTATTTTGCATTTTAGGTGACGATATGTAAACATATATTTAAATGATCGGCTTGGTAAGCTGAGCTTGGCGATGTCCGTTTATCTGTATATACCCAAACAAGAATCAGATTTTTTGAGATATGGGTAAAATTTCGCAAACGTCATTTTCTCCCCAAGGATCTGCTGATTTGGCGGAACCATCGATATCAAATCAGTATAGCATATAGCTACCATAAACCAACTAAATGATCATTATCAAGTCCTTGTAAGGAAGAAAATTTATTTGGCAAGATATCTTCACGAAAATTTACATTCGTTACTGTCCATATCAATGCCATAACCTCTGACTGTATTATACAGATTATAGCAATATGGTATGTGTATATCTGCCATACCAATTTATATGGAAACTTTTTTAATAATATTTATTTTATTTTTTCATCTGGGCTCGCCCACAGCTGAAGACAATAGTTCCTACAGGGTCCCCAGTATTTTATTTCGATGATTTTTCATCATCCTGAAAGAGTCTATAAATCTAAGGCAAATAAATCAAATAAGAATTCTTAAACAACTAAGCACCTTAGATTTGAAAGATAAGACCACACCTGGTATTCTTGTGTACAGATAAATCTCTGTGCATTATTCAAAAAATTCCAACCAATAATTTTTACATTTAGCCAATCGTGATATTTAAGCGCTGCCATAATAATTAAAAATTATGGTTACGCTAAATTGGCATTCTCCACAATTCATTGGCAATTTGGAAATGTAAAAACAGAGCAAGAAAATTAAATGCTTGCATGCAACAACACAATCACGTAATCGCGAATTTTAATGGCTGTTATTATGGTATACCGCTCACCTGGCACTCGCGGCCAACAGCGATTATAGCAGCGCAATTCTAATGCAATGTAATTGACGTCAAGGATTGCCAAATAGAAAAGCAAAAATAACAAAAAACAAGAAAGGAAGGGCTAAGTTCGGTGTTTTTAACCCTCATGAAAATTTAGAAAATAGTCATTTTGAATATCTTAAAAATATGTAGCATTTTCACCCTGACGAGTAACGAGTGACGGTGAGGACTGAGTTTTATACACACATATGCAACTTCGAGATATCGTCTGTACTCTCTTCTTCTTCTACCTCTTGCCTGCTTCTACAATAGTACAACGACTAATCTGCTGGCATATATGCTCTTAAGCTAACCTGTTATAAGTAGTAGCACCTACTTGAGTTCTTATTTTCGACTTTATTTTGACTTTTCGAAGTCGGTATGTGCGACTTATTTTCCATCTATGCTACGTTTGTCTGCTTGTTGAGCGATTGAGTCCACCGAGACTATATCTACATATAACTGTCTGCCCATTAAATATCTATTAGTAGCCACAGACATACGAGTATATATTACTTTAGAGTTTAATTGCTTATCTGCTTCACAGTTGCCAGGAACATCACTATGCCATGGAACCCACTGCAGCTTCATCATGAGATCAAGGTATGCACAGAGAGATCAAGGCACACTCTTTGTCAGAACACGAAGGTGATTCTAGTATCTAATTGTGCTGTAAATATAACCCCTCCCGATCGATTATCTAATGCATCCGTATAGATACTTATCACTGTCCATCTCAACCCTATCACACCCCTCTCTGAAAGATAATATTGTGGACCGAATTTAAGCTGAATTGTAAGAGATTTTGAAAATCGCCGGCATTGTGTACGAGTAAAAACGGGTATTGTTTTGGATTGAGCACATTTTATAACCTGTTTACTTCATTATAAGTATATCTTCTATATGAACCTAAATGGTAGCAATCTAAAGATAATTGAATTTTTTACAAAGGTTAATAGAAGTCATGCGTAGAAGTTCACGAAAATTAGGAAAGTTCTTTGTGCGCTATTCACTTGAAAGTAACCAGAAATTCTTCACTCAGACAAGGTGCTTCCATATCGTCCAACTTCTTCAATCTGCTGCTGGAGAAAATAATTCAAACTGTAGAGCTTAATCGAGAAAGTACAATCTTCTATAAGAGTGTGCTGGCGTGCGCCGATGGTATTGATATCATTTACCTAAACATCCGTACCGTTAGTTCTACTTTCACTAGAATGGTTAAGAAAGTGAAGCAATGGATAGTGAACGAAGGCAAGATGAAATATCCCCTGTCATGAAGCAAACAGTCGCCGCATTCGCGACTTGGCTCTTTCGTCACTGTAGACAGTCGCTGGTTCAAAATTGTAGATAATTGTGTCTATCTCCAACAAAAGCATCAACAACAACGTAAGCCTTGAAATCTAAGAGTTATTCCAATCCCGAATAATTCTTGCCAACTGGTGCTACTTTGGATTGACTGGGCAATAAAAAAGTAAAATCCTCTCTCGGCGAACAAAGGCCAAACTCTACAAGTCACTTATCATCCTCGTCCTGTCACGAATTTTCGAGATAAAGATTCTGTGGAAGATTTATGGTATGGATGAAACCACTCCAGCTCTAAAAGTATTGAACGCAATACCCCTCGAGAATAGCTCCACACCGTGGAGAGATCAGGTGAAGAAGAACCTGGCTGCACTTGGTATCTCGAATTGGCGCCAAATTGCGAAAAGAAGAAACAACTGGCGCACTGTTGTTAAAAAGAAGAAATCAAGGAAAGTTTGGACCTATTAGCATTAGGTAATTTGGTACAAAACTTTGTAATGAATGCGCTTCTTTAAGTTAACTGAAATTTTTAACGGCCCCGAACCTCACTTAAATTACTAAATTACAATTATACCCTTACTTTCGTTGTTTGGACGTTTCATGGTGCTAAATTGTGCAACTAAAACAATAAACGTCCATCATTTGACTTATGGGTGTTGGTGCAGGTGGATATGGGCGCACCTAATGTAGATGCCATTACGGCACACCATGCACTTCGCTGGTAATACCATATGCCTGTGCATAATGCATTAGTTAAAGAAACACTACACACGCTTGCCTTGCGCCTTGTTGCTTGACGCTGGCCTGCCTGCCTGGCTGTCTGGCCATTTCGCATTTCTGTTTGCCTTGTAGACGCTTACGTGATTGCCTGAATTACTTGGATTCCCAACAAAATTCATGAATGGCATTTTATTGTTCCGCTCACAAATGTTTGCATCGCTAACACGCTCACACACGCCCACACCTATACACATATGATATGCACGTATCCTTGTGCGCATATCCTGCACTGTACTTATTCCACCTCAGCTGGTGCGCCTTTCCTGTTGTTTGCTCGGCTTTTTCATAGCAGCTGTGCTGTGTTTATGTTGTGGTGTTACCTTCGTTTTCATTGTTTTGCATATTTGTATTTGTAGACGCCATATTTTGGTGTTGCTGTTGTTGCTGCGATTTTATTTATTTTTCGGCTGACTGGATAACAATCGCAAAATGCCAACAACAGGAATTGCAAATATGATTTGTGTATGTGAGGTAATAATTTATGAATGCATTATGGCTATATGATATACTGCACAAGCCTGAGCTCGTTGCTCATTGTTTGTTTGCTTATTTGCGGAGCGTTGCAAGTGCCGCCAGCACTAAAGGATGGGTCTAGCGTTGCACATGCTTTCGTGCTCTGTCTCTCTCCCTCATATCTTCCTAGTACTCGTATGTGCATATGTGCAAGGCAGCACTGTTTAGAATGCACAGAGTAGGAAACATGAGCTCTCGTCATAATTAAGCTATTTTAAGTTTAATGTGATTTTATTACCCGGTATTTCTAAATGAAAAGATAAAAGCAATAATTCAATTGTATGTAGTATAAATGAAAAGCGTAGTTGATTCAGTCATGTCCGTCTATCCGTATATCTATCTATACATGAACTAGTTTCACAGCTTTTTATATATCTTTTGTTTAGCATTTCAAAATGATAGGTACGCCTTAGCAGATTTGTGTTAGGTGCAGGGCATTTTGTCGATAGCTAATATCCAGGCACAGAAGTTTTTCATTTGGCACCTTAAAAGACTGAATGAACAATCTTAGCTTGCTTCCTTTGCCGCGTTGAGGGATCAGCCTTTTATCTTAATCTATTAGGTTCAACGTTCTCACTTTGAAAAATATTGAAAAATCGCATAACAGCTTGCTTCGATTTGATTTACTAATCCTCGATATGAATGGAAACTGTAACCTATTTTTCATGTTTTTCAGTTGAATAATATTCAAAGTAAACAAACCCCATAAAATTATACCACCATAAAAAATATAACAATATAGACAACTCCAAAGTTAACATCTTTATAGACAATCAGACAACAAGCAAGGCAATAACCTGGTTTCGCATATACGCCAGAAATGGGTATTGGAAGTAGGGCAGCAACGGAGAGTGCCAGAAACAAGCAAATTTTCATTTTTACTGCGTTCCAGGTCAAAAAGACACCGATAGCTATGAGATGGCGTCGAGTTCGCCAAGAATGATGTACGATTTTCATCCGCAAGCATTATTTTTACGACAATCTAGACAGAAGTTTGCAAGGAAGGGCAAAATGCGATGGAATGATCTGTCGGAATGCAAAAGTCATGTACAAAGCTGTATATCAGAAATAAAAGTTCTTACTCACTCTTGATACAAGTTCTGTAGAACGAGGCTGGCAGATCGAAATGCCAAGAATAAGGTACCACTTAGAGTATGGAGCATGACTTATGCACTTTTCCCGCATTAGTAAGGCCACTCTTCAAGCATTTGGAGGCATAGCTGATATAATTTGCAGATTCGCAACCCTCAAATGCTTGAAGAATTGAATATATACTACTGTGCTCAAAAAATAAGGTGACATTGTATTTATTTTGAAAATTCTTTATTTATTCTTCGAAATCAATTTCATCCCCTTCAAAGTAATCCCCTCCCGATGCAATGCACTTATGCCAACGGATTTTCCAATCTTCGAAACACTGGTTGTAGTCTCTTTCCGGGATGGCCTTCAGTTCCGTCTTCGCTGCGGCTTGAATCTCCTCTATCGTATAAAAACGGTGTCCCCGGAGCGGTCTTTTGAGCTTGGTGAACAGCCAGAAGTCGCACGGCGCCAGATCAGGTGAATACGGTGGTTGCGGAACGATATGGGTTGAGTTTTTGGCGAAATGATCACGAATTACGAGGGCAGTATGGGATGGTGCATTATCGTGGTGTAAAAACCAAGAATTGTCTTTCAACAATTCCGGCCTTTTTAGGCGGATAGCGTTACGCAAACGACGCATAACGTTCAAATAATATTCCTTGTTGACTGTTTGACCGGTTGGAAGGAATTCATAATGCACAACACCACGATAATCGAAGAAAACAGTCAACATGACCTTGATTTTTGAGCGACTTTGGCGCGATTTTTTTGGTCTCGGCTCTCTTTTGGCACGATATTCGCTCGATTGATCGGTTGTTTCGGAGTCGTAAGCATAGATCCAAGTCTCATCGCCAGTTATAATGCATTTCATGACACCCTGGTAGTCGGAAAGCATCGTTTCACACACTTCAACGCGACGCTTTTTTCCAAAAAATTCAATGTTTTCGGTACCAGTCGAGATTTGACGCGCTTGAGGCCCAAAACATCCTTCAAAATGGTATTGGCTGAGCCTTTCGATATGCCAACTTCATCAGCAAGGTCTCTAATTGTTAATCGACGGGTTTTCAACACCAAATCTTTGATTTGTTGAACGTAAGCTTCGCCGGTTGAGGTTGATGGTCGCCCTGGACGCTCTTCGTCTTCGACACGTTCACGGCCGGCTTGGAACTCACTATACCACTTGTAAATATTTTTTTTAGACATAGCCTCATCGCCAAAGGCTTTCTGCACCATCCTCAACGTATCCGCAGCAGAAAATTGATTCCGCAAACAAAATTTAATGCAAATTCTTTGCTCAACAAATTTCAATATGGCAAAAAACGAAAAACTCACTTTTAGTAGCTCACAAATCGACACGTATCTCAAACACTAATGAATATTTTGACATGAAATTTAACATAAATGTGACTGACAGTACTACCAACCTAAAAAAATAATTCTCCAAATCCTTCGACGCGCGCAGTTTAAATTCAAATTATTATTTCATTTTTTGGGCACAATAGTACATATGCCGAGCTTCATATCTCAATAACAAGTGAGGAACTTTTCAAATGTTACCCAAAACTAGTCCAAAATCGAATCCAATCGAATACCTTTTCAATCCGTTTTTGGACGGAGGTGATGTCAGCATTCACTTTCACGAGGACATCAACCAGCTAAAAAGCGCCTACCCAATTAAGGGACCGCACACTCCAAGTCCATGCCCTTAAATCGTAATCCTTAGTACGTTTGCAGGGGTCGTAATCAAAAGGGGGGCTCCCCTACGAGGTCGTTTTCTTCTCTTCATTAAGGGAATTTTTTCACGTGATGGGTCCGAACCCCAGCACACAACACTGTGGAGGGATGTTTCACTCACTTCAGTTTGCCTTTAAACAGCTGTTTTTTGGCTACCCAGAGGGTACTTGGTCTTAAACCGAAAGACCTGTATGAGTCATATTTGAATCATTATTTCCTTAAGTACTGATTATAAACACATATGTGCCTTTATCAAAAAAGTTGATCATACCGCGAGAGATCTTAAACAAATTAATTAATACTATTTCCCGAAAGGACGTTTTGTGGCACTAAAACTGGGCAAAATTGTTTCAGTATCAAACCCACATATACCCAAATAAAACGGGTACAATTTGGTTCTATATAAATCACATCGGTGAAATGCATGTCTGGAAATATTTTCTTGACAACTTTTTTAATATAAATATTATAAATCCGCGCGGACTTACATGTATCTTTCCATATTGGTTATACGAGTTAATATGTAAACTATTTTAATGAAATTAAGTGAACTTTCGAAAAAGCGCTTGTTTAAGTGAAATAATTACAGTTATTATACGGATTTATTAATTACCTACCAGCTATAACACCAATTTTTGCAATTCGCATGTAGATACTTAACTACTTAACTCATATTCCACAAACAATCTTTGATTTCCGCTCCAAATATAAACGAACAATTTCCACAAAATCTATCGAAATTGAGTCCTTGAAATTACCTTAACCACAACATCAACGAAGTTGAAATTACTGCAGTTCGATAAGCTGTGCGCAAAGCTTTCATAAAATTTGCCCCGAACATCCGGTGTTCGCCAGCGACGGAAATTGTAGAGTTTTTATGTAATATTGCTGGCATGTACATCGAAGCTGATAAATTAGCTTAAGCACTCACTCAAGTGTGCTCACATACACACACTTACCATCGAGTAAGCATCAACAAACACATATAATGACTTGCCCCACATTACCGAGATACCGATGTTGAACCAACAGCCCAACCCTCTGCCAACCCCGTGCGGCGGATGCAATTCCGAAATTCGAAATCCACTAAACCGCAAATGTTACGAGCACGGCGCGAGCGCCAACATAAACAGCGCGTGTGTTTGTCAATATGGCGTTGTTGCATGCTGGCGCTAATTCGATTTTTTCAGCCAACAACATCAGCATCATTGCCGCGGCACAGAAAAGTTCAGCACAGCCGCTTGGGCTCGTTATAGGAAAATTAAAGGGAAATTGTAAAAGCTTGGTGAAAAGATGGAGAGGGGAGAGAAGTAGAAAAGTAGTGCACATCTATGCAACAGCAACACAGGGTTGTATGGAGTGCCGGATGCACATGTAATTAAATTCGTTACGCGATTCACACCAACGCATACTCAGATTTACGAAATTTTGCAGAGTTGCGAATATAGGCACGCAGTCCAATATTTCAAGTACCTTTGTGGGTTTGAGAAAACAAAATAGCTGGCCTAGCTGACACTTGAAGAGTAGAGAGAATGCATATGTACTCAAATCGCATAAAAGAAGTTGTCAAATATTCCTTTGATATAAAGTGTGATCCATTTCGAGGTTCCCTATTTTTAAATAAAAAACACAGAAACTTATTGGGGAATGTTTCTTATCATTCGAAAGAATATTATTTGACATTTATTTTTGCAAATTATCTCTTTCAAATGTTGCCTGCGGCTACGGCTTCGGATGATTCATCCATTGAGTCCAATTTTCGATGACTCGTTTGACCATTTTGACTGGTAACTCGCGAATGACACGTGTGATGTTTTGCCCCAAGGCCTGAATCGAAGCGGTATTGTCCGAATAGATTTTAGACTTTACAAATAATCACAGAAAAAAGTCTAATCGTGTGATATCACACGATCTTGGTTTATATACGACCGGCTCAAAACGTGAAATTATCTACTCAGCGACATGCTCTCTTAATACATCCATTGAAAATGCGGCAATTTTGCTAGTTTACATGTCAATTGAGCCATAAATAGGCATTATCGCTGAGCAAATTTTAGCTCTAAAACGTCGGATCTCTTGGAACTTTTCAAGAGCTCAGAGGGTCGAGCGGCTTCAGTTCTTGCACAAGCTGTTTTTGTACGCTTTCAATTTAAGATCTCGATGAAAAAGCACCAAGTCGCTCCATACGTTAGACCGAGTTACTGCTAGTTTTTCTTCACTGCGTGCTGGATTTGGTTTATTGGTCAAATATTGTCTAATAGTGAATGCTGGGTTTCAAGATGGGTGATAGTGTTGCGAATAGTGCGCTGACCGATGGTGCAAGGTCAGGGCTATATGGTGGATGTATCAAAACTTGATTATGATCTTGTATACAGATTATTGTCGTATTTGATCCACTTTTCGTCTCGTGTTAACATTCGATTCAGAAATGGTTCGATTTCACTTCGTTTCAGGAAAGAATCGCAGATGTTAATTCGGTCCATTAAATTTTTCACAGACAATTCAAGCTTCGTTTTGTAGCCAGCCTTTTTTAAATGTTTGATAATGAATGTTAAATTTCTTAGCGATGTCATGGCTGCTTATGTGCCGGTCCTGGTCAATCCTTTCCATAATTTTATCGAGCGCCAGAGCACCAGAGCGAGGTTAACATCTTTCACATCGAAATGAGGCGAGCGAACCATTGTTGTGCTACACGAAGTGATACAGACTTGCGTTGAATTCGTCCCTTTTTTATAAAAAAATTTCAAAATATAGCCAATTTTTTCATTATTTTCACTTTTTCAATTTTTTACAACTTCTCCGACCGTCATATATTAGGTTGTCAAATATTCCACTTTTTTGTTCTTTATTCAATGCTTTATAAAAAGTGTTACAATGATCGGATTTAGTTCAAATATGCGCCATTTCGTTCGATAATCTATTTCCATCTAGACGGCAAATTCCTAATACCCCACCCCCCCCCCCCCCCCCCGTATAAACCCCCTGTTGGATGCGATAAAACCTCTCATCCGAGCTGGATGGGCGCTTCTGGGCGATCGCCTGCTTCAAGCGATTCAGTTGTTCACAGTAGATGGTAGAATTAAGCGTCTGGCCATATGGAAGCAGCTCATAGTCGATGATTCCGTTCCATTCCCATCAAACACACAGCAAAACCTTCCTGGCCGTCAATCCCGGCTTGGCCACTGTTTGAGACGATTAACGGACTTTCGACCTCTACAGTTTTCGCTTGATATTGTCGTATGCGATCCATTTTTCGTCGCCAGTCACCATCCGCTTCAAAAATGGGTCGAGTTCGTTTTCTTTCAACAGCATATCGTAGGCGTTGATTCGGTCCAGAAGGTGTTTTTGCGTCAAATCATGCGGCACCCAAACATCAAGCTTTTTTGTGTATCCAGCCTTCTGCAGATGGTTTAAAATGGTTTGGTGACTAACTCTCATCTTCTGGGCGTTGTCACGAGATGCCACATGCCGGTCTAATGCACCATGATTTGGTCGGTATTCATCGTTTTCACCCGCTCTGAATCGTCGAAACCATTCCTCCGCAGTTCGAAGTGATAGAGTACCATCATCCAACACACCATTAATCTCACAGAACGTTTCTCTAGCGGATTTGCCTTTAACGAAAGAAAACTTTAAAATAGCGTGAATTTTGGCGTTAGTGAACTCCATGTTTACACCTCTATAACTGTTGAACGCAATATCCAAACTAAACGTGCATAGCGTCGTTTTGTAGCTTATGTCAAGACCCTTCAAAGATGTATAGTATTGCCAGATACGAGCTCTGTAGCGCTTTACATAGCCGCGAAATTCAAAAGTCAAAAAGACGAAAGGGAGATATTTGACAACCTAATATAACCACGTAAGCAGTTTCTAAGTCTATAAAAAATATATTATCAAAGAACATTCTTCCCGTATTTCTAAAATATATCTCACAAAGTCACCTACCACATATTTTCGGTAAAATTGAAAAAGCAAAAATCGAAGCCGAATGCTTTCACCTGTTGGTGAACAGAATTCAGTTGCCAAAAACTTGCCATCTTTTGTGAATTCGTTTTTTTACGAACTAACAGAGATCTTAAATTTTTAAGTGTCATTTGAAAATATCTTAACTCGCTTAAAAAATATCAAAGCCTACTCCACTCTCGATTAAAAGTAACACTGTTTCGTCTAACTCTAGGGACGCAAACAAAGGGCAAAAATACTCGTAATTAGGAAATGTAATGCCAAAGTACGAGTAAGTTACCAATGCAAAATCAAATTATGTTGGGTCGGCTGTTCAATATTTGTGTGTGCAACAACAATTTTATTATTTTTCTCCACTTTACTACAGCAGAGGTGCATAATTATAATTGCATGAAGGAGAATCTCGTTCAATTTCTGTTTTTGATTATTCCAGCTTGTTGAGCGCGTTTCAACAGCATCATCGTGACAGTGAAAACATTCAATTGTACCATTGGGACATTGTTACCAATTAGAGCGGCTGAAGTTCGTGGAAAAGTTAAAAATTTATTCAAGAGCAATCGAAGACTACAAATCGCGCAAATTAGATTGCAACAGAATCTGTGGACTAAAGCATGAAAAAACAAGTAAGGAAGAGCTAAGTTCAGATGTAACCGAACATTTCATACTTTTACAAATTACCAGGATCAAAACAAGTGAAATACCTTGTGCATAACCATACTTTGTTATTAGAGAAACACGTTCTTTCAATTACATTGACCTAACTCAGATATTGACCGGTATATGCGGCATAAAGTCAGTCAAAATTTCAAAAATCTTTCTATTAGGTATATGGTGACTAAGGTAATTTTTGATCCGATTCATTTTCGACGTACAGACATCATAATATCAGAAAAGGGGTTTCGAATATCTATAATATATCTACCAGATTGACCGATATTTTCAACAAAAAGTTCACAATAACAACATGGGAGCATATTTTCAGTATCTGGGGCCTGACCAGTTTTTATGTGAACACTTTTTGGTCATAAGGTGACACACCACAAAGGCACTATTCGTACAAAGCTTTATCCGGTTTCACCAATTGATACTTTATTCGTATGCTGAAAAGTGAAAGAATCAGATCGAATCAAAAAGTTTGTTATATAGAAACTAGACGTGGTTTAGGTGTGGTTTCGCCCATTTTTGCATTTTAATGTAAAAATATCAGAGTGTTATTTACATGAAATCCGTCCCGAGATATGGTTTTTTGTCTAAATATAGGCGGTGGTATACCCGTCGTCGTGATGCCGACTCTTATAAAGCCCTCTTATACTATCTACGTCGTCAATGATCTTGTAACAACTTTTTTCCAATCCTCGAAGCAGTTGTGAAAGTCAATTTCCGGAATAGCCTTCAATGCGTGTAGCGCTTCACGTTAAATGTCTTCAATTAACTCAAAACAGTTTCCCCAGAGCGTTTGAGTTTGCTGAATAGCCAGAAGTCGTACGGAGCTAAATCAGGCAAATTTCGGTGGTTGCGGCACGATATTGGTTGACAATTTGGAGAAAATCCCATTAAGAATTAAAAAAGTATGCGACGGTGCATTATCGTGGTGCAAAAATTGAGAGTTGCGGCCCATAATTCCGCCCTCTTTCTACGAATAGCTTCGCGGAAATGACGCATAACATTTAAGTAGTATTCCTTGTTGACAGTTTGGTCGGTCGAAAGGAATTCGGAGGACACCACACCTTGATAATCTAGGAAAACTGCCAACATCACCTTTGCCACGATATTCGGCCGATTGATCATCTGTTTCTGGGTCGTCAGCATAGATTCAAGACTTATCGCCAATAACAATACGCTTCATGACATCCTGGTAGTCAGAGAGTATTGTTTCGCAGAAGTTATCGCGACAAGACAAGGATTAAAATTGGAACTACAAAACGCACGGAAATACAACATTCGGCCGGCAATGTTTTAGCCGGCACTTTGTGGGATTCACGATAACATCGGCTACCTCGAAACTGTTTAAGTGAGCAATAAATAATATTATTGTGATTTACTTAGTTGATTGGAGGTTTAGATCGAAGTTAGGCTAATTGTTACGTCAAAAACTTTTCAGACCATGCAGTTGGTATAACTTTTTCAATATCCGTGAATTATGCATAATTCAGACATGCGCCGGGTACATGCAACTTGATTACTCATATACTCGAAACTTACATTAATTATTTGTTGACTCTACAATTAGAAATTGTATACCTAACTAATGACTTAAGTTGTCATAATTCAATCGTGATCCAGAAGCTATTTTCCAATTTGTTTGCTTGCACAAGACATTAGACACACAAATATAGACAAGTTACTTTTTTGGTTCTAATTTATTAATAATATATATATTTTTCAGGGTAAAAGTGATAAATGCGAAAATATGTGACAGGATTTTGAGGGATTAGGAAAGTGATTTTGTCAATAAATTAGTGTATTCATAACTGACAATGAACTGAAATCGCACGATACTAAGAAGCTCACACTCACTTTTACATCATTTTCCGAGAAAGCATTTAGTAGAAGTGGCAGACTTTTTAATCAAGAGATCAGAGGGTTCTATTTCCTCTAGTAAAGAAAAAGCTAATGTGTTGTAATATTAAACAAAGAAATTGAAATAATAAAATTCTGTCGACTCAGCGAACTCTTTTTAGCAATATTTAAATATTTTGGCTCTAACTAACCTATGTACCTATAGAAGCTGGACATGAGGTTTTCAAGAAGACATATATGTAAATATATGGTATAGTTTCATGTTACGGCTAAGAATTTAGCTTTATAATAAAGATAAGAGTTCGTCAATATGGTTTAAAAATGATTTCCGGCAAGTGACCTCGTGAGATAAGGCGCTCACGAAATATTTCTTTTAATTAACTGATTGTTACGTTGGTCGTCCATCTCAACATCTTCCAATTCTGTCATGAAAATGTCATTAACTATGATTTTACAGCGTTCCACATCGACTTTAACATTATTACCGGCTTCATTTTTTTTAGAAATATGGACGAATGATCCCCTATATATTCACAATGCCCATAGAACACCAAACAGTGACTCATTGATGATGTAACGGACTCTCAACAATGGCTTGTGGTTTGCCATCACTCCAAATGCGAAAATTTTGTTTATTAATGTATCTATTCAACCAAAAATGAGATTTTTAACTAAATAATATTTTCTTGGTAAAATCTGTATCGGTGGTCATTTCGTTTTGGGCCTGAATGAACTCATTCGAGGCTTCTTCGATACTCTGCTCCCTGCTCCGCAGAGCATCTTCAATGTGCATTGAGAATGTGCATTAACTACGAAAGTAAACGTGGTGCGAAACCGATCTGTGGTGGCTAGAATTACCGCCTTTGCTGGGCGAATACGATGACTGAGCATTGGACGCAGCACGCGATGCATCAGGCCAACCGGATCAGTTTATTGGTAATAAAGTTGCACGATTTCGAATGATAACTTGACGAGGCCTGAATCAAAGCGGGATTGTCCGCATAGACTTTAGACCTTTCATATCTTCACAGGATAATGTTTAACTGTGTGACATCGCGCGATCTTGATGCCCAATCGATCGGCCCAAAACGTGAAATCATCTGCTCATAGCAGTGTTCTCTCAATAAAACCACGAGACCACGAGCTTCACTTTCAGTCATCAAATAATTGGTTATTATGGCGCGGTAACAGTCATCGTCGACGGTATTGTTCTAACTGACATCATTTTCGAATCGCTGGACAAAATTTGGCTCGAAAACGTCGGATCTTCATGGATCTTTTCAATAGCCTATGGAGCGATATCGCTTCGGAAGTCGAGCGGCTTCCATTCTTGCGCAAGCTGTATTTTTCAAGCTTTAAGCTTTAAGTTTGAGAATTTGTCGTAAAATGCGTCAAGCGTTCAATACATTAGTCCGAGTTGCTGCGAATGGCGCCGAATCGGTTCTCCACGGTCTTCATGTACACTCTTAGCTACGGCTGTTATTTTCCTACACTGCGTGCTGGACGTGGGGTATTCGAACGAATATTAGCCAATAATGATTGCTGAGTCTCAAGGTGGGTGATGGTATTGCAAATAGTACGCTTGGTAGACTGATTATGTTGACCATAAGTTAAGCGAAGCGCGTGAAACACATTCTTTACAGAATTTTTGTAATAAAGTTGAACAAACAAAAATAAAATCTGTAAAAAAAAGACTATTGAAAAAAGTACCTCTACTAGAATCACCCTACATATATAATAATAAATGTAATTGAAATTATGCACGATTACTCCATCATACTCGTAAGTATACATCCACAGTAGTAAATTATTATTCAAAGGATTGAACAACGTAAAATATTTAAGATAATCTCACATGCAGAACCGGAAATTTCTTTTGTGTTTTTATTTCGTCTGTCCACCACATGACGCTTTGTGGCAGGTGCAACAATAGAGCGAAAACAGACATACTTACACATATGGCAGATATTTATTTTTTACGTGTGTGAGTTAATGCGAAATTCCACACGTCAACAAAAACAATAGCGGTAAATGGGCTATAACCATTGTAGGCATTACCAGAGTAAGCGATTATTTCAACGAGGCAGCAGTGGTCAGTCACGCAGGCTGCACAAGCAAACAGCGCTGGCCGATTCAGCGCATGATTTGCTACACAGATTCTACGATAGATAGAGGCTCACTATTACCAGTTGTTGTTTTAGCAGTTTTGAGCTGAAAAACACCCAATCGGAAAATGTGTATCAAAATTCAAAACAGTGATGCACAGTTAGGGAAGAAAGCCAAAAATATACTATCTCAGTTGTTAAATTTTGATTGGATATTAAATTTATCTAAGAATAGTATAGAATCAAAAGGAAAAATATTTATAATTTGTATAATGTAATTGCATTGAGTATGAAAGTTCGATGTTTTCTGAGTCACTTTCAGTGTACTACATACTTGAGACATCACATCTGATTGAGAGAATAGTGTTGCTTCATGCCTGGTTTTTTTGACAAGAGCAAAGAGATCGAACACAGCGGGTAGAAAAGTGCAGAAAGCAATAGTTGGTGTTAGGCTATAAGTAAGTTAAGATAAGATAAGTTAAGAGTATAAGCTTTACTCTGATCATTTGACGGAACCGCCCATATCGGATCGGATCGGATCGGATCAGATCGGAACCAAATGCTTGTATAGAAAATTGCATCATTTAACGAGATATCTTTACCAAATTTATCATGGCCTGATTAAAATCAAGCTCTTGTACGAAATTTTGTATATATGGTCGGTTCACGAAAGTGAGAAAAGTTCTCTGAGCGCCGTTCACTTGCCACTAGCCATAAACGATTCTTTTACATATGGCTCAAGCAGCTCACGACTTCTGGTCTTGAACCAAATATCCAAAGTAGCCAAAGAACATCCACTTGATGGCATGTTAAAGTGAAAAGGCAGTTCATTCCGCCCGGTAAAAAAATCCCAATGAAAAGGACACAACAGCCTATCTCGACGAATAAAAACCAAATTCTATAAGTTACTCATCGTCCCGTCCTACTACATGGTGCAGAGGCGTGGACGGCGACAAAATTTGATGAGTCAGCGTTACGAGTTTTCGAGTGAAAGGTTCAGCGGAAGATTTATCGTTCTTTGCGCATTGAGGGAACGATCAGCTGCGAATTAAGAGACAGCGGCTAATGGTTAGGTCTTGTCGTCCGAAAGGATGAAAATATTCCAGCTCTGAGAGTATTCAACGCATGACGTCGGAGAGGCAGAGGAAGGGGAAGAACTGGAATCTCCGATTGGCGTCAAACGGCGAAGGAAGAACGACTGGCGCGCTATTGTAAACTCGCCTATATCCGCGTAAGCGATGCTATGCCAATAAAAAAGAAGAAAGATGTCACTTTGGAATGACCTTTGCCAAAGAAAAAATATCCCAAAGTGGCGTCGCTTCCAAAATACGGAAAAACTTAGTATTGATTTCAATTTTCGTGAGCTTTTCCCCAGAGGGTATGTACATATGTATATGTAGGCTTATAGCATTTAATATCATAAATCAAAAATTTGCTTTTGCTACAGATACACATACATATACATATTTACGACAAGTTTGTGCACCTGCATGCCTACCGAGAGAAAACAATACATTCAATCAAGATAGAACAGCTTTTCCGCAGGAAAATATATGAGGCATACAGGAGAGCTTTTAAATATTTATACTCTTCATATTTATTCTATTCATTCAATTCAATTTGATCGAATAACGGTTTCTCGTGTTGATTTGTTTGCTAATGCAATTTAGTTTTATTTACGTACTATTAAGTGGTTGTTTGTAAGTGTGTGTGCGTGAATAACCGCCTTTATTTATTCACCATCAATCTGTCTGTCGGTTGTCTACGATTGCGTGAGATAATGCGCTATGCTATTGTACAAATGTGCACTGGGGTTCGTTGTATCTTTTACACCAGCCGTCATGGTATTGCTTAAGCTCCAGTGTGTATTAGCATTTGACCGACACCTTAGGCACTTGTTACATATTCTCTCTCATAATTATTCCGAAGGTAGAACAAATTGTTGCTCATTTCTTGTGGGTTGACACGTTCGTTTTCACATGTTAAACGCACGAGTATTATTTCTATAAATGTTTGATCTAAGGTGCTACAGGTCGATAGTGAATTCCAGCGCGGTGTGGGGGGGTGGTTCGGTTCAGACAATCAAAAGTGGTTAGCAGAGTGAATATAAAAAATAAAGGCAATGAAATAGTTGATATCGTTTTCTATGCCGCTCCAGAGCAAGGACCTACTAATTGCTACTAGTATTAGACATCATGGAAGGTGTACAAATTCCAACTTAACGGCGAAAAATTTTCTTACAAGTACTTGATTTTTATCGGTCAATTTGTGTAGAAGCTTTATGCTATAGTGGTCCGATATCGGCAGTTTGGACAAATGAGCAGCTTCTTGGTTAGAAAAAGATGTGAGACAAATTTCAGATCGATATCTCAGAACTGAAGGACTGTTTTTTCTTTATTGACACTGCTTACGCGGTTATAGCCGAGTTTAAAACAGCGACAAGTGTAGCCAGCTCCTCCTTCACCTGGTCTTTCAAATGGTGTAGAGGTCTTCCTCTTCTTCTGCTTTCTCGGCGAGTACTGCGTTGAATACTCTCAGATTTGAAGCGTTTTCATCTAATCGGACGACGTGACTTAGACAGCGTAGGTGCTGTCTCTTAATTCACTCAACTATATCAATGAACGTCGTAGCTTCTGAAAGCTTCGACGGGAATTTATTAATCACTGATATTCTTAGGACCTAAAAGAGCTTAGTCATCGCTGGTTCAAAGCTTTCAGGCCACCCTAAGGATTATGCCTTGCCCCGACTACGTCGTCCATAAACCTCTTTTAACGACGACGACGATAAAGTGAAAAGTAAAAGAAATTGTACTCGTAAATAAACGTTTTAATATAATAAAAATAGTATACTTTTTAAATTGGGCTCAATATACACATATTTACATATATTTCACCAAATTTACTTAAACTTTACACTTAGTAAAAGAGTAGTTCAGTTTTAAAGGAAATAGAAGAAAATGGATGTATTAAACTTGTAGCAATTGCATGCAACCAAAACACCAGATATATTGCCCTTACTTTCATTACAAGCCACACAGCTTGTCTTTTATAGACTCAATCATAATTTAAATTCATTTACAGTTCAGGAATTACCCAACCCGACCCAACGTAACTCACTTAAGGTTACATACACCCAGAAAAGAGTATACATTTTATTAAGGGCATAAAAATATCTTTTTCAGCTACTTTCGCTTTCGTTATGAACGTACAGAATTACCCGTGTGAAATGTTTACATTTTCAGAAATTTATAAGGCAGTAAACTGTCACTCTGAAAACGCAGGAAAATGGTACTACATATTTATATACATATGTTTATGACATAGACAAAGATATGTGCATAACATCAGCCGTTTGGTCTTGAGTTTACAATATCGAAATGTATGCTAGAATTCAAGTTTCGGTGGTAGGCCAACAATAAAAATAATTGTTTATGCACGTAAATAATTTTTTGTATTATTAAGCCCGTAATTCCGCATTAAATAAAACTTAGATCCTAGATAAATCGGTATAAAGTTGCGAGTTTGCTTTATAAATTCAGAGAGTCAGTTTATTTATGTATGATTAGATGTCGGAGAACTTACAGTTCTCGTATTATGTTATACTACTAAGAGCAAAAAATAGTAAAACTCTTTTCATATATTTCAAATTCCTAATTTATTCTTTAAAATCTATGTCGTCTCCCTCAAAGTAACCCCCCTTGGGCTCAATACATTTACAGTTGCTAAAGTCAATTTCCATAATAACCTTCAAAGCGTGTAGCAATTCCGTTTAATACCTTGAATTGACTCAAAACGCTTTCCCCAGAGCTGTCGTTTAAGTTTCTAAATAGACAGAAGTCACATGAAGCTAAATCAGACGAACACGGTGGTTGCGATAGGAGAAATTTGGTGAACAACTCACGATGAATCAATACAGTATGCGAGGGTACATTATCATGGTGCAAAACCAATACCATATCGACCCATAATTCCGGTCTGTCTTTAGGAATAACTACGCGCAAACGACCATAGTATTCCTTGATGACAGTTTTGTCGGTTGGAAGGAATTCGGAATGCACCATATCTCGATTAGCGAAGAAAACCGAAGTTATAATATATTGTTCGGTAAAAATTCTGATTTGAAAGAACCCTTAATTCTCTAAAAAGATAAGAGCTAAAAACTTTTGAAATTTTTGAATCTCTAGGTATTTTGGGCTATAGAAAAGGGGTAAACTTGGTATAAAGGCCTTTGATTTTTATCAAATTCCTGCAGTGACATCTCTAATAAATTTAAATAATTGGGACTACTCTATACAAACTTACAAAATTTTTTCAAAAAGCAAAGCAACTCTAAAGCCCGTTTTTATACTCTAGCAACATGTTGCTGCAGGGTATAATAATTATGTTCTCCTAAAATTAATCGAGTTAGATATAGCGGCATATATATAAATGATCAGACTGATAAGATGAGTTGAAATTCCAGTGACTGTCTGACCGTCTGTCGGTCTGTGCAAGCAATAACTTTAGTAAAAAATGAGATATCTTAATGAAACTTGGTATACGCTTTCGTTGGAAAAAGAAAGGACATGTTCGTAGATGCGGTTAATCGGACTACTACCATGCCCACAAAGAGCAAATAAACGGAAACATTTTATAAGTAAAGGATTAATAAAACAGTAAATGAAGATAAAGTAGTTCTTTATCTTTATCTAAGTTTGAAAAAAGGGCGTGGTCCTGCCCTCTAATATGTTTAATGTACATTACTCCCAAGCCATTCAAGGTAAAAAACCATATTATAAAATAATATAAAGTCTATAATAACCTCTACCAATAGTGTGAAAATTGACGAAATAAGATCATAACCCCGCTCACTCCCACATAACGTTAACAGTACTAAAAATGGGATAAATCAATAACTAAATACACCATAGACATTAACTTCTACCTTCGAGATGGTTTGAAACAGCTTTATATAATATGAACCGGGGTCAAATCAGATTTCTCGAGACCCGCCGGACCGATTTCAAATTACGTATATGACATTCAACTGACATTCCCATGTTACAGTGTGAAAATGATTGAAATCGGGCAGCGACCACGGCTACTTCCCATATAACACAATTTAAAATTCTAATGATTCTTTTACTTCCCAGTACCGAGTATGTGGACCCCAGTACCTGTAGTTGACTTTTGACGGAAAATATCGGTCAATGTGTGAGATATACAATTAAAATTTTGAGAGAATCCTTTCCTAATAATAATATCTCTGTGTATCAGCCAATACATCTCTGAGCCCCTCATACCAAATATAAAGATTTTTGAACTTCCGGCTGATTTTATACCGCATATATCGGCCAATATGTACGAGAAGAAGATAAGAGAGCGTTTTTTACTCATAACAGTGTATCCTTTATAAAATTGGGCGCACACTTGACCTAGCCCCCTATAAATAATATCAGGATTTTCGAATATCTGCCTCACTTTACTCCATATGATTGGTAATTGTATGTGAGATTCCTTGATGAAATTCTGGATGCATTTTATTAGACTGTGGCATATTAATTGTATCTCCAATATAAGCAAGAAAATACAAAATTGTATTGTATTTTATTCTCGATTTCATCAAATAATGAATATTTAATATTTTAGTAACATTTTGTGAGACAAGGTTTTTTCAGCACCTGAAGGAACTTCCCAGTCTTTGATCTTTGCAAGTTGCGAGATTATAAAATGTTCGGAAATACCCGAACTCAGCCCTTCCTTACGTGTGCAAAAAAAATGTTTCTTCTATATCCCACTTACAAAACTACAATTCAGTATGAATCAAATATAAAGCAAATCAGATGGAAATTGATATTGTAAATTAACTCCGAAATAATAAATCCAAGTCTTGAATAACTCCACACACCTTAAAATTCCAAGAGTCATTCTTTTTGCAGTCAGCTTACGAAAAGTGAATATTATGTAACTATGTATATAGTTGCCTACTCAATAAGAAACAACATGTTTTCTTTCGAAATTGCTTCGGCAAGCCAAGCCGGCAAGCGAGTTCATTTTAATTAAATTTGACATGTAACATTTGTTGCACGTCAACGAAATAGATTTACACATACGACGTTTTCATTTGCAAGAAGAAGTTCAATGTGAATATGAATTAATAGTTGCATAATAGACTTTTAATTCAATAAAATAGAGCAGACTAATATCAGAGAGAGTAGCACTTGAAGAACTATAACAAATTGCTAACTACGCAAAAGTAATTAAATTTTTCGAGCATTCTTCGCAATTATTTTCCTTCACAGTTAACGCTTGAGAAGCTCGTCGCGTTGGTCTTCATATTTCTTCGTTATATACATACATATGTACATATATACATTAGGGTATTCGTTATTTTCCAAGTTGATTGACTATTCGCTTACGCCCTCCGAAGTTTCAGTTTTTGACCTAAAAATAAGAATTCAATATAAACAAGCTTTTTATTTTTAATTTAAACCGTGCATAATTCCTCTTATTTTTCTCATAAAAAGGTTATTTTATTCATAAAGCCAATCGAAATCATCAAAGTTATCTATCAAATCCAAACAAGTGATTTATACATAATTTCTGTGTTGCTCATACGACATGGTGTCCCGTATGAAGTCAGTTCCTTTCAGGTATGAATATAACTGGATATAACTTTTAAATTAATATTTTTATGAAAAAATCATTAAGACCTTTTTGCAGAGTCTAAAATTTTGTGTATCACTTTTTCAAAATTGTAGATTTATATGGAATTTACAATGAAGTTGTTTACATTCTATCCTTTTATAGAGCAAAACTATAACTTTAGGGCGTGGAAATAAAGATATTGTTCACGTTTGACCCTTTCTATGGGAAAAACTATAACATCAAACAAATAAAGATCAACTTGGGAAATAATGGACGCCCTAAAACACATGCATACCTGTATGTTTGCTAGTAGTTATGTGGATAAAGAGTTATTTACACGTGCCAATTGTTGCATGCTGGAATTGCTTTGAAAAGTTATTCACACATCCTTCAAAGGTAAAACTATTTACAAAAAAATGTATTCGCTGGTAAACCTTTCATCAATCCTTAGAAAAGTCAAGCAGTTGTTGACCCGTTCGCCACTTATACTTACACATACATATACATATTTGTACTTACTCTGTACATAGGACTCTAATATTGTAGTTTCATACCAACCACTAGGCAGCGTACAGTGGGCGAATAATAAGCGTACAACATGGATAACATAACGTAACGTACAAAATGGTTAGCAATTTCTTTAAGGATATTTATTATGTGTCTATTAATTAGATCCCACTCGTGTAGAGGATCGAGCTGGAATCGAAGTCAAAACGTCTTAATTTTTGAAGTACTCAAGATCTTTCGATGATAAAACAGTTAATGCTTATTTTTTAGGTTTGAAAAGTTTATTTACGAAAATATGAGAAGCTCGGTCTAGTGCATGTAATAAAAATAATATTCAAATCTTTTGAAACTAAGATTTAATTGACGAGTCTAAAGAGTAAATTCTTCAAAATATCCCTTATATTTATGAAAACCGATTTATATAACCGAATCACACGCGGAATTATAACTATTTATGAATTATTTAAAGAGTGGTACCACTGTAATGTTCCCCAAAACAGCTTTTATGCTACTACTGCTCATACCTTCGACCTTTTCTAGTAATAACAAATTGTAAATTATATAGGGGCCACTGTATGCTCTCCACTTTGCAATTTCGTGCACCTTAGCAATCGTAATTAATTACTCGAAGCAGCGGACTAACCTCTTCTACAGTTTAACTACTTGGCATAGTTCTAATACGTAAGCACACATTTGTTGTTTTTGCAATGCTTTTTCATTTCTTTCGCGCGCATTGCCTCATTAATAACACAAGCATATATAGTTAGTATGTACAAGTATAAACAGACGCCGAGCTCAATCCACATCCTCAATTTGTAACTTAAGTTGCTTTGCTTTACTTACTCTTAATTACATCTAGCCGCCCCACCAATGTTCGTACAGCGTGGAGTAGTGCCGGCTGACACACTTCGTCTGGGTTTTGTGGATATGAATGGCGGAGCTCTTAAAGCCAGTTTGTGAGGGCTGTACGTATGGTGTCTTAATTAATTTTGATGTTGCTGTTTTACGAACTTAAATTTCCCAATGGACTGGGTGAAGGGATATTTTAGTGAATACTGACTGTTGCTCAGACGTAGAAAATTCAATTACCAATATTTTTTTCTTACATTTCAATTTAATGGTTAGTTGAAGGAAGCCTTTACACAAGAGAAAACTCTGACATTGTCGAAAACATTTATATTTGAACTTACATATCTTTGTTTAGGTGGCACAAACTTTGTTTATTGTTATATTATATAGTATATAGAATATTAATAGACAATAGTTTTCATTAGAAAGATGTAATTGCACAAAATAATATAAATTAAGTGAGTAAAAATCACTAGGAAATTTATTCAAGTGAATTATTATGTTCTTTCTTCGGTATTAATAACTTATCACTTACGAAAAAAAGTCCACAAATACTCCGTAGATCCTTTCTCTCGAAAACTCGTTACGACGACTCATCAGATATAGTCACCGTTCACGCATCTGCACCGTATAGCAGGACGGGGTTTATAAGTGACTTGTAGGGTTTGATCTGTGATCTGTATGTGTTATTGATATTAATGCTAGTTCCATGTTGGATGAAATTATCTGCCACTTCGAAGTTATGACTGTCAACAGTAACACGCAAGACAAGTCGGGAATGCGATGGCTGTTTGTTTGATGACAGGAGATAACTAATGGCATGGTTGTTGAGGCCAATGATATCAATACCATCGGCATCCACCAGCAACTGTGCACTCTAATAGAAGCGAGTGCCTTCTCTATTTGGTACTGAAGCTCGAATTATTTTTTCCAAAAGCAGATTGAAGAAGTCGCACGAAAGAGAGTCGCTTTTTCTGAAACCTCGCTTGGTATCGAACGGCTCGGAGAGGTCCTTCCCAATCCTGATGGAGCGTTTGGTATCGCTCAAAGTCAGTTTATACCCAGGCCCGTAGGACCCAGTCAGTTTGTTGACGGCTTTAATCTTTCACACAATACGGTCGATAGAACCTTATACGCGATGTTGAGGAGGCTTATACCACGGTAGTTCGCGCAGTTTGAGTTGTCTGCCTTTTTGTGGATTGGGTAGAACACACTTAAACTACAAACGTTGACCATGATCCGTATTTTAATAGATCGATCGGCAATCCATCGGGCCCCGCTGCTTTGTTGTTCTTCCGACGGGAATTACTACTCCAACTTCTTCACGGTCGCGCAATTGAACGTCTGCTTCATCGTCATCGATTGGGGAATCGAGTTCACCATCTCCTGGTGTTATGGTTTCACTGCTATTCAGTAGGCTAGATAGTAATTTCAGAGCCTTTTCTATGAACCGTGATAGAGGATTATTCCTAAACAAACGACTGCGAAGTAAAGCTCTCCGTGTCAACCAAAGTTATTAATTCGTAAATCAAAGTGACAGAATTCAAGGGTGACAAAAGGCATCAGGATATTCGATGGTGAATATTTTTGGTAGAAAACGTGCTCTTTCAAAAATAATACCGTAAACAGTACTACGTTATGAGTTTGACATAAGTATGTACAAACAAGTCAACAATCATAGAATAGGGAGAAAAAACGTGCCGAAACCAAAAAAAAAAACACTCCAAAGCCGCTCAAAATTAAAGGTGATGCTCATTATTTTTTCAAAATTCGTGGTTTGTTGCTTCATGAATTGGTTTCGGAGGTACATACGGTCAATAATGAGTCCTATTTGGTCGTATTGAGTAGTTTGCGAGAAAACATCGTCGAAAATGGCCGGAATTGTGGAAGAAAAATTCATGGATTTTACACGATGATGATGCCTTTATCATCGCTTCGAGCCACGATTGGGACCGGACTTAAAACCAAAAACTCAATGAATGCCACCAATCGCCCACCGTATTCACCAGATTTGGCTCCGTGTTGTTTTTTTCTTGTTTCCCAAACTATAATTGCGGCACCATAGGACCTGTTTTCAGTCGATCGAAGAGATAAAATAAAATCTGCTAAAGGAGCTGAAGGCTATCCCAAAAAGTGCTAATGAAAAGTGTTTCGAGGACTGGAAAAAACTTTGACATAAGTGTATTACATCTGGTGGGGACTACTATGAAGGCGACAAAATGAATATTGATGAATAGTTAAATATTTTTCGTTTTATTTATAATTTCCGGGTACTTGTCAAAATTCAAAATCGCCATGAACGTGAGCTGTTCTCAATCGCTGAAAGTATAAGGAATCGTAAAATTCTGCAGTAAAATTTGTTTAAATATCTTCGCACTTCCTTTAACACTACAGCAAAAATTTTCTTGCACAAATTCACGCACAGTCTACTAAATAAATCAAATTGTGGAAATCAAATTACAACAAAGTGCATAGTGATTTGTACTCGCGTTGCATACTGAGTTTCATAGCGCCGCGTTATAACACGTAAAATGCATTAAATTCTTAACCAACTACTTGGCACTGATTAAGGAATCCTAATACAATTTAATTGTGATAATCAGGTGTCACTTTCCTGTAATTTGAATGTGCGAAGGAATGTGTGAAAGAGCGACACAACGCTGAAGCGGATATGTCGGAAGCAGAGGAACCAAACACGAACCTCACACACATTGTGTGTGTCAAGTGTGTGTGCACGGGTTTATCAGCGCATTGCGGCTGAGTGTTGACAGAAGCACCTGTGCTTCCACTGCTTCCCCTCTGCCGCCACTCTTTCGCCATCTTTTCAATCTGGCTGGTGGCGGTGACTACGGTGCTTGCGATTGTTATACGAAAACGGAAGTAGCGCGTTAAGGCAATGCCAAAAGGATATGCGAATGTAATGCACTCATGCATACTAATGAATAACGCACGCACACACTCACGCAACACAAAATCAGGGAAGAAATTCGATAAACGACAGTTATGCTGCCTCATTGACATAAAAAGGCGTAAGGACTCAGCGGAATTACGTACTTATATTTCAACTGAGCGTGTTCAACTCAAAGTTGTCGCCTTTAAATGGATTTCGTAAAGTGTATTTATTAAAGCGTTTATGTGTGTGTGTGTGTGTGAACCAACATTTACACGTATTTTGTGTTTACTTATAAATTTTAACATGTGGTTCATAGTAATTCACACCTCATAAGCACTAAGGCTTGTACTGGGGTTAGCATACACAGAAGGTACTCAAATTAAAGTTGTGAAAATACTTTAAAAATAAGAGATTAAGGTACGTTATGCGGTCAATTCCTATAGGCATCTCACATAGACAGCTCAGAACGCCGATCGTTGCTGGTACCTAAAATACCTACATATATAATCGATCCTTACAAACCAACAAAGCGCTATGTCTTCTGGTTCGCCGGAGGTAACGCTGCCGATATGTTTTAATCTCAGTCCTGCAAACAATTTTGACAACTAGAGTCTGACAAGATTTTTCGCCTCCCAGCATGACTGCCTAAAGGATAGTGCCCAGTAAGAACCCCTACGATTGCAGTAAGGTGAACTTAGCTAAAGACAAGTGGCTCAATACGAGGTTTGACAATTAAGTAATGAGACTGATTTTATTGCCGCGCTTGTGGTAAACCTGTGACCTTGAAATTACCTTTCTCTTTTTTCGGCATCACTCCCCTCTCCATTGATATATGTACCATAGCTCTAGCTTACGAGTATTTAGTTTGCCTGCCGCGTCAAGTTGAGTAGACGTGTGTTTGTAGTGCTCGTCACGAAAATTGAAAAACGTTATCAAGAGCAACGCGTCGCGATAAAATTTTGCACTAGATTTGGCGAAACAGCTTCGGAAACGTACGCTAAAATTGTAAGAGTGTATGGCACAGAAGTAGGTCGTCGACTAGCTCCTGTCAAGCGCACGTGACATCTATCGATAGTTTAGTATATTTACTGCATTATACTCTAGGCCAAAGGATCTCGCAGTGGTACAGCAATTTTCAGCGCACCTGAGATCCATCGGTTCAATGCTATAACGCAAGACGCCAAAAGAGATCCAACTCGGTACCATTCCGATTCGGGCGAGGCATATCTGCTCCGTCTCGCTAGCTCATCGTCTGTGCTGAGACTAGCCATCAAAACGAGTCTGATAATATTTCAAGTTAGGACAGACACTCCTTGACTACCATTGACCGCACAATTAGCGAGCTCACCGCGAGTACTGGTGCTCTGCTGTCGGTATGAGTTCTCACTTTCTTAAACAGTCTTGCCTTCGTAGCAGTGCATCTGCTGTCATCTTAATAGCAACTACTTCTGTTTGAAAGACACTTCAGTTGTCCGGTAGCCCAAAATTAAAATTGACGTATAGCTCCTTGACAGTTAATGCTCCGTCAAACCTTCCCTTCCTAGATAATCCATCTGTGATAAAGCTAACGCCTTCATCAGCGACTTCTCCCCATACACATATGGATAAAAGAAGTAGAGAAATTCTGAAAGGAAGCATGTCCAATGCATCCTCTGAAAACCTTGGGAAAACTACCAAAAATCTCTCATAGGAGCACTTGCAGCGGCTAGGTAGAGGTAGTGCAATTTAGCTAGCGCTTCACTGCATTCTGGTAAGAAAATTTGGTTCCTGCTTTTAATTTGTTTCACTCAACCTTCACTCGCTCACTGGGTAAAGCGTAACCAAAGATGGATTGACCAATTGCGAAAGTGTTGTCTGCATATAAATAATGGCACAGTTGGTTATTTACCGTTACTGCAACTGCAGGTAAGACAATGTCCACATGTAACACATTCAATGTCGCAACAACAGCAATTGCCATTTGCCATTTGCACTTTAACATTGAAGACCCTTGAAACATCAACAAACTCTCTCAATCAGCGACGCATGGCCAATTCCGCATTTCTGCAGTCAATTTCCGTCTGTCGCTGGTCGAGCATGCTTCCGTAGACTTCATATTTCGCAAGCAGTTGTGTCGCCATTTCAGCAGACCCCTTGAAGTCATTGTCATGCGACAGCTGCTGTTTTCCACTCGCCCACTTAAGTTGATCGTCAACAATTCAAAGGTGATTGAAAAGACAATTGCATGTAATTTATTAAGGAATTGCATTTATTTGCTTCACTTGCAAGGAGCTCGACGTCGTCCGCTTTTCTGCTGGTTGACAAAATGTCCGAAAGGAGTCTTGCACGCGCACAAATGAATAAATGAATGAATAGGAATTGACTCTTCACTTCATTGCACTTACGATTGCTTTTAATAAATATATCTTCCTTTGCAATCGCTTAATCAATGCGTTTGAACGTTCGAGTTCGAGACGTATAAGTAGTGTAACGTTTATAGTTTTAAAATTTGGTCAACAGTTTAATTTATTTAGGTCATAATCGAATAGAATGGAATCAAGCAACAAGTGTTTTTAGAAATTGCGAACATCAACCTTATGCTTCTAATGCGGCTTGCAATTCAACTGACCTGGAAACAAATTTTCTGTTGGCTGCTTAACGGCAGTTGTAGTTAAACATTATACTTCTTTATTGGCGTAGACACCGCTTACGCGGTTATAGCCGCGTTTACGTCCTTCCAATTGTAAAGTCCAAGTGTAGTCACTTCCTTCTCCACCTGGTCTTTTCAACAGAGTGGAGATCTTCGACTTCCTCTGCCTCCCCGGAGGATACTGTGTCGAATACTCTCAGAGCCGGAGCACAAAGGACCATGAAACTTCCGCAAAAACTTTCTCTCGAAAACTCGCAGCCCCGTGAAGATGGAGTCATGTTTAGAAGTTCATGCAAGTGAGGAAAGTTCTGTGAGCGCCATTCACTTGGGAGTGGCCAGAAACTATTCATAAGGCTCAAGCAGCTCACGACTTCCGGTCTTAGACCAAGTATCCTCTGCGTAGCCAAAGAATATCTCTCTCCAGAGTTGTGTTCTGGATTCGGCCGCCACATTAAAAACGTTTCCAATGAAAAGGAAACAACAGCCTCGGAATAGAGACCTGCCTTTGTATGGCGGCCACGGCAAACTAATTAAGGTTTACGACTTAAGCGCATGTACGTGGAATATCCGGTCCCTTAATTGGGAAGGTGCCGATGCCAAACTGGTTGATTAGTGCAGTCTTTTTCAGAAAAACTTTAATTAAAAAGTTTCATAAATACTACTTCTATGCTAATGCAATTGCTTTTTATAGGAAAAGAATCACAACAATAGGCCAAAGGGTTCACATATAGAACTTTTTGTATTATTGAAGTTCATCAGTAGCACAGGGTGGTTCATAGAATAAATAGTAGAGTGATTTTAAATTTTGACCTAATACTCAAATACTTTTATCATTCAGCAAGCACCGTATTCACCTGATTTAGCTCCATGTGACTTCTGGCTATTCTTGTAACTCAAAGAACCACTCCGAGGAAACCATTTTGAGTTAATTGCAGACATCAAAACAAATTCGACGCGAGATCTGAGGTCGACTGACATAAACAGCTCTTGTAAACACACTTATTGACAGATCCCTGTACGGCATCATCCTTAGCTTAGGAAAAAAAATTACCTGTCTTCCATATAAGCTTTGAATGAGGAATTCCCGATACTTTCTGGACAGGTTGTATAAAGCCGGTGGGACAGTCCTTAACTACGCCGCACCAGTATGGCCGCCTGGATGCAGTGAAAAGTAGAGGAGGAAGCTTCAGAATACTGTACTCTGGACTATAACGGATTGCCTCTCCCAGTTAAGGAGCACAATGAGTTCTTCTTCAAGCAGTTTCTGCAGTGTTTTCGTAGAAATCATCCTTGCAGTGATCGGCTTGAAGCGCACTCACCTCCTCGGAGGACCAAGAGGTCCTTCTTCAACTACGTCGACAACATAAGACAATATGCCGACCAGACTTCAGACGCAACTAACATCAGACATGCAATGTGCTGCCATTCACAGTGTGACCATAAACACTCCTGGGCTTACCGTTGGATGACTTCGATGACAAGTTATCTGAACCTTAGAATTAATCGAGGTATGCACTGCGACCTTGGGTCTATTGTGCCCTAGAAGAACCTTACCATCCTAGATAACCGTTATAACAACAACAGCCTCAATTCGACGTTGTGAACAAGAACTGAAGTTTAAAGAACTCTCTACATTAAATATCGTAAAATACGAAAAACTACGAAGTGAAATTGTATATTCAAATTATGAATAACAGTCCGCCTTATCACTTGCAGCCAAGTAGCAGTTAGAGCGGTTTTGAAAGCATATTCCCCAGCGTAAGCTCATTTTTTTATTTAATTAATTTAAAAGAGCAATCATACGACACATAAATTGATGCCGCCAGCATCGCTGCAATATACACTCTTTCATATTGTATTGCACTTAATCCTCGCCGGCAACTTTCGTATGCTCTTCTAGGCCAAATGCCTTTCTCCTCCAAATCTTAGACCAACAAATAAACTTTCAGCACAAAGTTTCAAGAGAAATTCATAAATATTTCGCAATCAGTGCAAACCAACAGAAACTACGTACATTAGGGTGTGCGTTTATTCTCAAATTTTATTCCATAAAAACATTCCTTTACAAATCATGCGCGGTTAAAGTTATTTATTAAATGACCTGAAAATTCATACAAGTGATATACACATTCTGTGTTGCTTATACGACATGGTGTACTACATGAATACAGTATATTTGATGCATAACTTGAACTGCATATAACTTTTAAAGGAATGTTTTATGATAAAAATTACACAGAACTTTTTTTACGAGCGGAAATTTTTGTATTATATCATGCTCTCATTCATTTATATTTTATTGCCCTGGAGATAAATACTTTACTGCAAAAACCAAACAAATCCATATAAAATCTATAGGAAAAGTAAAATGATTTAGACACGGTCTGGATTGAAAATAAAGATCTCGTTTACGCAAAAAGCCAAAAGAACTTGGGAAACGAGAACACCCCAAAATATGTACATATGTATACTTGGATGTGTATGGATGTGCAAAAGCTACGGCTGGCATATCGAAACTTAAACAAAGTTTCACTTAACGCTGAGTCACTGGAGCAACTAAGACCTGCGAAGAGATTATTCTTCAGCTATTATTCTTCAAGTTTTCTCGCCGCACTACTTGAAGGCGCTGGCAATACCACTTACGGTGTAAGTGTCTTTTCTTCGGCTCGCCCGGTATGAAGCATTGTAGTGAATTATAATTAATTTTGCCTACACAGCAAACAATAACAAAACTATGTAATTTACCGTGACACAAACAACTTGGGTGGTGTCTGTTATGCTGCTGTGTTGGATGGTGCCACATTGTGTGGCATACATTTTGGTGGTAATCGTTGCAAATTTTTGGTTGAAAGTTTTGCCAAAACTTGCACAGAAATCAATTTAACAACGAGACAGATTGCTTGGCATGGCGGCAAACACGGTACGCCGAGCGCGTATTCGGTGGGGAGAACAAGACATCATTTCAATTAATTGACTCATTAAGCTCTTTCTTTACCACTATAAACTATCAAGATAGTGGACAGCATTAGATAATTAAATAAATTTAATTAATCGTCGGAAAAGCCATCCGGATGTTGGATAATCACATATCAAATCGCATTCTTATTCTGTATTCTTTTACATATGGCTCAAGCAGCTCACGACTACCGGTCGTAAACCAACTACCTTCTGGGTAGCCAAAATCCTTCCGTTTAAAGGCGAACTAAAGTGAGAAAGCGAAACATCTCCGCCCATGGTTGTGTACTGTTTACTTAAAACCTCTCATTGAAGAGAAGAAAACAGCATCGGTTGAGAAACCCCTTTTTGATGACGACCACTGCAAACGCATTAAGGATTACAGATTAAGGGCATGTACCTGGAATTTACGGTCCCTTAATTTGGAAAGATGATTGATGTTCTCGTTAAAGTAAAGACTGACATCACCGCCAACCAAGAAATGCGATGAACCGGACAAGGACTGAGATGAGTAGATCCTTGTGGCATTTACTACAGTGGCCATATAAAAAAGCACAAATTCGGTGTGGGATTCGAGTTCGGAGAGAGACTCCGTCGCCGAGTCCTGACATTCACATCGGTGGATGAACGTCTAGCCACAATCCGCATCAAAGCGAAGTTCTTCAGCATATCGCTCATTTGGACCCACGCTCCGACGGAAGAGAAAGACGATGTGACGATGTTCTATGAGTATTTAGACGCACTGCTGAGATCAACATTCTTATTAGACTTCAAAATAACTATTTACTATCCCGAAAGTTTATATACACGTTGCAACTCATTGGCTTTATGATAAAGAAAGGGATGAACGATCACTCAAAAGTTTAGTTAAGTTTTGTCAATTTAGATTTAAGAACCTTATATAAACTTTAACAGAAATTTCTAAATTTCTGGTATGATTATGGTACATACTCTTCTTCTTTATTGAGACACCGCTTAAGGAGTTATATACAAGTTTTTCACTGTTTGGCGCCAATTGGAGATTCCAAGTGTCTTTCGGACGGAGTGGAAGTCTTCCTCTGCTTCCCACGGCGGGTACTGCGTCGAATACTCTCAGAGCTGAAGTGTTTTCATCCATTCGAACGACATGACCTAATCAGCGCTGTCTATTAATTCACTGAACTGTGTCAATGTCACCGAATATCTCGTAAATTTTCACGAAGAAATGCGAAACAAAAAATGTTAACTTCGGTTGCATCAAAACTATAATACCCTTCAGAAATACAAAAGATTTCACAATTCCCACGACAGCCGGTTCTACGCACCGGAATTGACTCGGATTTTATCCGACCAAGGGCTGTCCTTTCGGCGATCTAACCCCGTTTGGATCGGTAAGCATTAATCTATGTTTGTCGTCATTAGAGCAACGCCTTGCAGCAGGGTTGCTCCGTATCCTCCTGACTCGTGCTGGCATTGAGTCCAACCCGGGCCCGGAGGAATTTTTCTGCTGCGTCTGCGCTAAAAGGCTCCATCCAAACTCCACCTCGGTCAGGTGCAATACATGCAATGGATGGAGCCATCTTAAGACCTGCTCAGGCCTTAAGACCCACAGGGAGTGGACCACGCGTTACGTGGCCCCGTGTTGTCTGCGCAATACTGCGACACAAGCCTCCACGGCTGTGCAACCTGCACACTGTTCGCGCGCCGCGCTGCCACTCAATCAGAGTGGCCAACAAAGGACCTCTACGGTCAGGAGCTCAAACAGGCAACACAGCTCCCACTCTGACTTGTCCCCCCCCCCCAACCCTCATCCCGCTCCAATCCTCGTGCGAGAACCAATCAGCAACTCTTGGTTCCTCGCACAGTCTGCTCCGTGTGTCAGGCTGTCATACGTCGGAACGTCGCATCAGTTAAGTGCAATTCCTGCACTGGCTGGTGCCACTTCCCGACGTGTTCCGGCCTGCGCACCACACGTGAGTGGAGTGTCACCTACGTTGCCCCATGCTGCAGGAGTCTGCCCCCGCAACTCACAACAGTGGCGTCGCCAACCAACACCCCAGTGCGACAACCGCCCCCGCGGGTTCTGCAGCTGCAACAAATACCACCAACACGTCACTCCCTCACCCCCAGGATCACCCACGGACACCCGCGACAAACCCGACTCCTTCAATTTAACTGCAACGGACTCCAGAGCAAGATCGAGGAGATAGTTGCACTTATGAATCGGGAACGTGTATCGATAGCTGCGGTCCAAGAAACCAAGCTAAACAGCCGCTCAGATCTTCTGAGTTGTGCAGGTTTCAACGTTTTACGTAAAGATCGCGAGCGAGATGGTGGTGGTGGCCTAGCCTTCATATTGCACAACACCGTGCAGTATCGTTTAATCGAAGAAGACATCGACCCCAGGGATACTACCCTAGAATGTCAGGGCATAGCTATCCGGTCAGGCGATGTCGAGCTCGAAATATTTAATATATACATCCCCCCAGTTACATGTTGCCCTACAGGATATCACCCGAATATAGGTGCGCTACTTCGTGGTGAAAACCGTATGGTACTAGGCGACTTTAACGCGCACCACGATCTTTGGCATTCCTGCCTGTCAAATGATCGTAGGGGGATGGAGCTGGCGGAACAGATTGACGATTCGACATTCTGCACAATGAATGACGAAGCCCCCACCAGAGTTATGGGCACCTGTAATAGCTCGCCGGATATTACCATTGCTAGCGGTGGCCTGATAAACAGCATAACCTGGCGACCTATGCTAACTCTTGCATCAGACCATCTGCCCATAATTATCTCGATCGAGAAGCCTCCCGATTTCGTTTCTGTGGACAACCGTACCTTCATTAACTTCAAAAAAGCTAATTGGGTCGGCTTCACAGAATTCACTGAGAGCACCTTCAACGCTCTACCCATTCCTACGGACGTATGCGTTGGCGAACGTCAATTCCGCAAGGTGATCGCAGCAGCTACTGCTCGCTTCATCCCGGCTGGAAGAATAGCGGAAATCCGCCCCAATTTCCCAGCCGAAGCAGCTGTCTTAGCTAATGAGCGCGACACCTTACGCCATGCCGATCCCGGGGATCCCCGAATAAGGGATCTCAATTTGGAGATTCGGCGAGTGGTAAATCAACATAAGCGGACGAAATGGATAGAGCACCTGAAGTCCTGCAACCTCTCCACCGGTGTGAGTAAGCTTTGGGCTACTGTCAAAGCTTTGTCTAATCCGAAGAGACACGACGACCGAGTTGAAGTTCAATTCAATGGTCATGCCTCTTCGGACCCGAAGAAGTGCGCGAGCTATTTTAGCCGGCAGTTTACACTGCACCCTTCGGTAGACAAAGCTAAGAGATGTGTTAACCGGCGGCTGCGCAAAATGCCAAACAACTGCGCGCCACTTACTTTCACCGGCGAGGAGGTTCAGAGTGTCATCACAAAAGCTAAATCATCCAAATCCATTGGCCCTGATGGAATCAACATGCTAATGCTAAAGCATCTAGGCTCGGCGGGAGTAGGTTATCTCACCAGTGTCCTCAACTTGTCACTAACCACCCTTCAAATACCCGATGTGTGGAAAATCGGAAGGGTGGTGCCACTACTGAAACCTGGGAAACCCGCCAACAAAGGGGAATCTTATCGCCCGATAACTCTCCTCTTCCCAGTAGTGAAGACACTTGAGGCCCTGCTACTCCCGACTTTCACTCACCACCTGAGCCTAGCCAGCCACCAGCATGGATTCCGAAAAGTGCACAGCACCACCACAGCACTTAGCGTCATAAACACCCAGATAGTTCGTGGCCTCAACCAGAAGCCACCCTCTGAGAGAACGATCCTCGTAGCGTTGGACTTGTCAAAAGCCTTTGACACAGTCAACCACACAACGCTATTGCAGGACATAGAAAAAACAACGCTTCCTCCAGGGTTAAAGAGGTGGACCATGAACTACCTGAGTGGTCGCCAGTCATCCGTACTATTTCGAGGCGAAACATCTAAACTGAGAAGAATTAAACAGGGGGTTCCGCAGGGTGGTGTCCTCTCCCCACTACTGTTTAACTTCTATATCTCGAAACTCCCACAACCACCAGAGGGGGTCTCCATAACCTCATACGCTGATGACTGCACGATATTGACGTCGGGCAATGGAATCGATGGCATGTGTTCGAAAGTGAACAGCTACCTCTCCGACCTTTCTCGTTTCCTCACTGCACGGAATCTCCAACTTTCCCCCACCAAATCCACAGCGACTATATTTACAAACTGGACGAAGGAGTATAGACTTGAGCTTGATATTGCAGTCGATGGCGTCAAAATTCCGACTGTCACTAACCCTAAAATTTTAGGCGTAACCTTTGATAGTCTATGCTCCTTCACTCCCCATACGACCGCGATTATCGCCAAAGTACAGAGCCGCAACAAGATCCTCAAGTCGCTAGCCGGCAGCACATGGGGAAAAGACAAAGAAACGTTGTTGGCAACTTACAAGGCAATCGGCCGGCCGGTCCTCAACTACGCAGCACCGATATGGTCGCCTGGATGCAGTGGCACGCAGATGAGGAAACTACAGACCTGCCAGAACACAGCACTCCGGACTACGACGGGATGTCTCTTGATGTCTCCCATCGAACACCTCCATAGTGAGACGCGCATGCTTCCTGTAAAGGAGCATAATGAACTTCTCTCCAGGCAGTTCCTGCTGGGATGTTTCCGTAGGAATCACCCTTGCAGCCATCTGCTTGGAGCGGAGCCGCCTCCTAGGAGCATCAAGAGGTCATTCCTCGACTACGTCGACGACGTCGTACAGTACGCCGACCGAACTTCGGACGCTACAGACTTCAGACAGGTACTGACCGCCATTCACAGTGGAGCCATTAACACCTTCACCGACTCCCTTCTCGTGAATGGCGTTCTTGGAGTCAAAGCACCACCTATTGCAGATGAAGAGCTCCAGTTGCCGCGAGAAACGCGAGTGACCCTAGCGCAACTTCGTTCTGGGTATTGTAGCAGGTTAAACTCCTACTTATCCAGAATCGACCCCGACATATCCAATATATGTCCTGCATGCAACGAGTCTCCGCATGACACTGGCCACCTCTTTGCATGCCCCACAAACCCAACTCATCTAACACCTTCCTCCCTTTGGTCCGACCCCGTCGAAACAGCGCGTTTCCTGGGCCTACCGTTAGATGACCTCGACGACAACACAGATGACCCTTACCACCCTAACGGGGATTAGCATATCCGTTAAAACAACAACAACAAAAGATTTCATTCAAGAACTTGACTTCATCGAATTTTTTATATGGCAGCTATATGCGAGTGCAAAATTTCAGATCGGCATCTTAAAAGCTAGCTCCATCTAGTTCGTATACATATATACTGACAAACAGACGGGCATAACTAAATCGACTCTGCTCGTATTGCTGATTATTTATAAAGTTGGATTGCATTGCACCTCATAATTTAATAGTTTTGTACAAGTAATGTCCAGACGGCTTTCCGAAATTTCATATTTTAAAGTTATGAAGGGTACCCACTCTTAAAACGTGGATAGTGGGAAAACGTTATAAATTCTTTAACATTCTTTAAAAAAGCTGACAACAACTATATTTTGGCTCCAATCGACTTGAAAATTTGACACAATATTTAAAAAACTAGAAAAAATCTTAACTTCAGCTCCACCGAATATATTATAATATGTGCATTTTTATACTCTGAACGTTCCGAAGCAACACAATGTATATATAATTGAATTATCCCTGGAAGCCTATGCTACCCGAGAATTTGGAATTGCAAATAGTAAAATTACCATCGCAATTTTTTACAAATTATTTGATACTGTTACAAAAAGTAGTATTAAGTTTTATTTGTATTGCTATATGCATCCCTGATTATGAACAATAGCTGTAGGTATATGGAATAGCATTTGTCTTGTTGTAGACATCTGGCGCCGCACTGTCTGCTTGTCTAGTTAAACAATTGCTGAGTCTGGCGCCGCGACTGTCTGCTTGCGTCTGGCGCCGTATAGCCGTATGTTCTGGTAATTCCCAGACGCGATATTCTAGAAGGACACGTCGGCATCAGCGAGAAGTGCGTGGCTATAGCCGTATGTTCTGGTAATTTCCAGACGCGATATTCTAGAAGGACACGTCGGCATCAGCGAGAAGTGCGTGGCTATATAAGCCGTGGCAGCGCCAACGTAATCAATCAGTGCTAAGAGTAAACTGCTATAGTGTAGACGAGTTGTGAAATAAAGAGTTGTTGAATTAAATTAAACAGTGTTGATTTTATTTGTCAATCCAGAGATACGAACCTAACAAAGTAAACTAGCAAGAGTAAATTCGTAACAATTGGTGTCAGAAGTGGGATTGTCAAATAATCCAAATTCAAGATGGTTAAATTCGGAGAATTGAGAATTCAGCAATTAAAAAAAGAACTGGAGGAGCGTAATTTGCCGATAAGCGGGCAAAAGGCGGATCTGCAGGCACGATTACGTGAAGCAATGGAAGCGGATGGAATTAATGTGGACGAGTTCGAATTTAATGGGCCAGAAACTTCTACAAAGGTAGAAGAAAAAGTAGAAGAACAACGAACATCATCAAGTGCAGACATGAACATGCTGTTAGTGGCTTTTAAGCAAATAATAGCTGAAAATATATCACAAATAACAGAAAATGCAGTGCAAACAGAAAATCGTCTGGCACAGCAAATAGCCGAGAATGTAGTGCAAACAGAAAATCGTCTGGCACAGCAAATAACGCAAATAGCTGAAAATACATCACAGTTAGAGTCTCGCCTTACACAACAAATGACTGAAAATAATACGCAGTTAGAAAAGCGTTTGGCACAACAGATTACAGAAAATAATACACAAGTGCAAGAGAAATTTTCAAAATTTGAAGACGAATTAAGCACTTTAAAAAATGACGAAGAAAATTTAAAATCAGAAGTTCTTCAGTTAAGTAATCGTGTGCGAGAACTGCAACTACATGGCCCTGCACCATCAATAAATAATCAAAGATTGAAGGCACCCACATTCGATGGAAGTATTCCATTTCAAATTTTCAAACTTCAGTTTGAAAAGACAGCAATGGCCAATAACTGGAATGCAGCGGACAAAGTGGCGTCCTTGTTTGTATCATTGAAAGGGCCTGCGGCAGAAATCCTTCAGACTATTCCAGACTGTGAACGGGACAACTATGAGGCATTGATGAGTGCGATAGAAAGACGATATGGTAGTGAGCACCGGAAACAAATATACCAGATCGAACTGCAAAATAGGGGTCAGAAAATGAACGAGTCATTGCAAGAGTTCGCAACTGAAATAGAACGACTGGCTCATTTGGCAAATGCAGATGCACCTGTGGATTACATTGAGAGGGTAAAAATTCAATGTTTCATAAATGGAATTCGTGATGTGGACACCAAACGCGCCACATATGCATTGCCAAAAAGAACGTTTGCTGAAACGGTTTCGCACGCCCTCACACAGGAAACAGCTTCCCTACTAAGTAAACCAGCACCCAAAGTACAAAGGGTTGAAATGGAACAACCGGCGCTGATGGAAGAAATATTGAAGACTCTGAAGACAATTGCTGCACAGCGAGTGAATACAACAGGCAGATGTTTCAACTGTGGAAAAGCGGGTCACTTTGCCCGTAATTGCAATATAAAGGTAAACCCATCAAAACGGAATCAACCAACGGAACATCGAAAGGGGATTCACCACAAAAATGCGGATGCATTATCACGTCGCCCTTGTCCACTGGAATGTAAACATTGCTCCAAATCAGAAGGAAAAGAAGGTTTAATCGACGTGCGATTACTGAATATAGAACCTGAAGATGATTGGACTCCTCACCGCATCAGAATCAATCAGCTGGAGGACCCTGATCTTGCAAAACTGATAATAGCCAAAGAAAATGGGGTACGACCACCAAAGGAACAAATAAGTAGCGAGAGTCCAACTGCAAAAGCATATTGGGCCCAATGGAACAGCATAAACCTCGTTAATGGATACCTTCATCGTACCTGGGAAAGCGAAGATGGCAAACATTCTCGTCTGCTGATCATAGTACCGAAGTCCATGATCCCAAAAGTATTGAAAGAATATCACAATGGACCTAGTGGAGGGCACCTTGGAATAACAAAAACTATAGAGAAGATTAAACAACGGTTCTACTGGATCGGTTGTCGAGATTCCATAGCAGAATGGATAAGTAATTGCGTAGAGTGCATGGCAGCTAAAGGTCCTAAAGCCAAAAGTCGCGGTAGGCTACAACAGTACAACGTGGGATCACCATTTGAACGAGTCGCAATGGATATTGCAGGTCCGTTCCCCACCAGTACGGCCGGAAACAAATATCTACTGGTTGTCATGGACTATTTCAGTAAATGGCCAGAAGTATATGCCTTACCAAACCAGGAAGCGAAGACCGTAGCCGAAGCGTTTGTAGAAAATTGGATAACAAGGTTCGGAGTGCCCGTCGAATTACACTCAGATCAAGGCAGGAATTTCGAATCTTCCATTTTCCAAGAAGTCTGTACATTATTGGGCATCCACAAGACACGGACAACAGCGTTACACCCACAATCAGATGGGATGGTAGAGAGATTCAACCGAACGCTCGAAGAACATCTGCGGAAAATCGTTGATAATGATCAACGGAATTGGGACAAGTGCATCCAGATGTTCCTGCTGGCGTATCGTTCAGCGAAGCACGAGACAACTGGTTACACGCCAGCAAAGATTATTTTCGGATCTGATCTGCGACTCCCTGCTGATCTTAAGTTTGGAACGAATCCTACAGCTGTAAGAAATGATGGAGATTATTGTTCTGCCTTAAAGGAAGAAATGAATGAATTGCATCTAATGGTAAGACAGCATACGCATCTGATGAGCAATAAGATGAAGGACCGGTTCGATCAAGCGGCAAATTCAAAAGGTTTTGAAGAAGGTGATCTGGTCCTGTTGTACAATCCACTTCGAAAGAAAGGCTTGTCCCCGAAACTACAGACAGCCTGGGAAGGACCCTATATGGTGATGAAACGACTTAATGACGTGGTATACCGCATACAAAGACATGGAAAAGCACGATGTAAAATGAAAGTAGTACATTTGGAGAGGCTCGCCCCATTTGGTTCAAGAGGATTTGTGCCTAATCGGGACGATTAGGCTTTAGTGGAGGGCAGTGTTACAAAAAGTAGTATTAAGTTTTATTTGTATTGCTATATGCATCCCTGATTATGAACAATAGCTGTAGGTATATGGAATAGCATTTGTCTTGTTGTAGACATCTGGCGCCGCACTGTCTGCTTGTCTAGTTAAACAATTGCTGAGTCTGGCGCCGCGACTGTCTGCTTGCGTCTGGCGCCGTATAGCCGTATGTTCTGGTAATTCCCAGACGCGATATTCTAGAAGGACACGTCGGCATCAGCGAGAAGTGCGTGGCTATAGCCGTATGTTCTGGTAATTTCCAGACGCGATATTCTAGAAGGACACGTCGGCATCAGCGAGAAGTGCGTGGCTATATAAGCCGTGGCAGCGCCAACGTAATCAATCAGTGCTAAGAGTAAACTGCTATAGTGTAGACGAGTTGTGAAATAAAGAGTTGTTGAATTAAATTAAACAGTGTTGATTTTATTTGTCAATCCAGAGATACGAACCTAACAAAGTAAACTAGCAAGAGTAAATTCGTAACAATACGTTCTAAACTGAATTTTTATTTTTCTTTGAAAATTAACTTGGTAACACTATACTCCCACACAAATAATAAGGGTTTGGCAGCACTGCATAAGTAATCAGCTGTTCCAATTACTTTTCAGTTAAAGCAATTTAGCGTTTACAATTATAAAATTTTCGATTGTGAGCTATTTGGAATCGAGCTCAAAGATAAGTAATAGAAGTGGAAGTAAAATGTTATCAAACGGCGAAACTACTAAATGAGTATGAAAACACGATAAGCGGGCGAAACGTAAAAAGTGAACTTAATGTGGTCAAATTTTGTAGCACAACGGAAGTTGCTTTTGCTTAAAACTATAAAAAAGTGAACCACAGTACATATAGCAAGGGTAAGGGCTGAAGTAGGTGGAAGACGTAGCTTGTGGTTCTAATATAGCATACGATAAAAAACAAAATGAGTACAAATTGGCGTGAATTGTTTCCAACAAAGCTCACATTTGTCATATTTCTGCTCTACATATCGTTATTCATTGGTCAAGGTTTGTAATAATACCAATTCATTGATTCATATTGATATAATGAGTATGATATTATGGTTCACTTTGTATATTGAATTACAGGGATATTTGTAACCGCCTCTCAAGAAGCTAATAACTCCTATAGTTACAATACAATCACCGTGGTGCTGTTTACCGAAATACTAAAACTTATTGTGTCAGCCAGTTTATATTGCAGAGAGTAAGTAAAGACATACAATTAAATTTATAAATATTAATTTTGTGTTTTTTTTTTTCAATTCAGGAGAAACTTTAAAAATCTTATACAAGATGTACGAAAGGATTCAAATGTCATGTTGTTATACTTTGTTCCTGCCTTTTTGTATTGTCTGTATAACAATTTAGCATTTGTCAACTTGTCAACGTTTGATCCAACGACTTATTACCTACTCCTCCAACTACGTGTCGTGATAACTGGCATTCTATTTCAGGTATGTAATTAAAGATCTAATATATTGTAGACATACTTATTCAAAAATGATGTACATCCGTACATCTGTTGGAATTTCCCGCTGTTAAATAAACAAACAAATACAGGTTTCTTAGAACCAACATAAAAGCAACAAAACTTTTTCATAAAAATATTTAATAACAGAATTCAAAACCTATGTACATATGTATGTACAATGTATAAAGGTATTTCTATTTTTATACTTTGTAGAATAGTACAAAAAACACACTTTGATACAATTCTGTTATCGCATATCATGTCAGTAGTAATGAATTGCTATTTTTCGAGTGTTTTACACTTCAGTAAATTAATAAATAATATCTGAATAATTGGAATTGTCCCGGTTTTTTTTTACCAAGTGCTGTCATTTCGGCAACGCTCCTCAATTATTTGGGAAATGTTAATTTTGGTACAACAACAGTCAAACATAACTTTACTTTGTACTTTCGGTTTCAGATTATTTTTAAAAAATACCTCACACGTCGCCAATGGATATCGTTATTATTGCTAACATTTGGTTGCATGTTAAAGCAAGTGAATCTGAACAGCTTATATGGAGACACAAATGACGATAGCGAAGCCGCTGCAGTACAGCAAGCCAGCTTGGGTAGTACGACTGCTGCACCACCGAAGGTGAGCGGAAAAAATATGTCTGGTTTCGATTTTAGTTTAAGTGCACTCCTAATATTAGCACAAACAGTATTTTCTTGTCTTGCTGGCGTTTATAATGAATATTTGTTAAAGGATAAAGGTGCTGATGTCAATATATTTGTACAGAACGTCTTTATGTATATAGATTCGATTGTATGCAATATTCTAATATTATTTTTAAATGGACAATTAGTTGGCGCATTTACGGCGGAAAGTCTGCGCGCTATTTTGCGATTTAATGTAATCATAATCATAGTAAACAACGCAGCCATTGGTATTGTTACAAGTTTCTTCTTAAAATATATGAATTCTATTGTAAAGACTTTTGCAAGCGCCTTGGAGTTGCTATTCACAGCCATACTCTGCTATTTCCTTTTCGCCATACCTATTTATATTAATACCGCGCTTGCTATTGCTGTGGTATCTTTCGCAATATACCTATACACACAAAGTCCTGTAGTCAATACAGGCAAAGTACGCCCATTAAATACTATAAGCGAGGCTACACTAACAACTCAAGATAAACGAAAGTTGCTAGACTCTGATGGTGATACTGATCTAGAAATGGATATAGTGTAGCAAGTATGATAATTTTACCTGACACCGTATAGTGTAAATTACTGGCTTGCGAACTATGAATGGCCAGTGAGAGCACTTAATATAGATTATGATTATAAAATAAGATAATTTTTAGTTTTATATTTTGATATGAATGTGGAAGTTATATGGAAACAAATTGAATGGCTTTAAATATGTATATAACGGGTGTGTTATTATACCAAAATCACCTTAAATATTTCTTAAAGAAAAATACCATAATCATAAATATAGATGCTAAGAATTTGATTTCTTTAGTTTCAAAATTTGGTGAGTTAATAATTTTATATTTACGTATTTACGAATAATATGTTAAACATAATTCGATAAGACTTACATTTTGACCAAATAAAATATTTTCAATATACCAAACCAGCTGTATTATTAAATTATGCAGCATTGATATTTTGAAATTCATGTAGATGCTGAAAGACAATGAAATTTTAATGAATTACACTTGCCCAATGCAACAAAAAAAAACCCCGTTATACATTTTTACGTCTAAACTTGTTTTTATTCAATATAAAATGAAAAAAAAAATCACATCTTCAAATCTACACCGGTCGTCTGTAGCTTTCAGCTAACCTTTCAAACTCAGGAGTATGAAACTGGAAATAGTCACGGCATCCTTCCAAGTGCGCCTCCATTGTTCCCATTGGTACCAAATGTGTTGCATTATACATGCATTGATCCAAAGGAGGTCCACGATAACTTTTGCGGCACTTCATCATATGAGCCGGCATACGAAAACGTATAATTCGATGCGAATTGTTGTAGGGGCACAAAATAAACTCTTCCTCGTTCATTCCGGTTAAGTTGTTTACAGAATTCGAAAAGAAATATAAATGTTTGACAACTGAAATACAAAACGCTAGGTAAAATTTAGGTAGAACGCGCGGCTTGCATCTCAGATCAGCTGTTGTCTTACACAGAGTTGCCATGCTAATATGAGTTTAACTACACCAGTGCTACCAATTTTTTGTAATAAATGTGTTAGTTCGAAAAAATAATTATAATAAATACTCTTTCTATACCCTTAACGGGGTATTTTATGTAATAAATGTATTAGTTCGAAAAAAATTAAAATACTCTTTTTATACCCTTAACGGGGTATACTAAATTTCCAACAAATTTTGTAACTGTTTATATACATACATATATGCGAACTAGTTCCTCAGTTTGTAAGACATTGATCTGAAAATTTGCACCGGTCCTTGTCTCCGCAAGAAGTTGCTTATATGGTGCAACCATATAAATGCCACAGAAGCTCGCTCAAAATCCAGTTCTTGCATGGAAAACTTGTTTTTTGACGAAATTTTGTGTAAGCTATTGCCCAGTCACGGTGGAATCTCAGAAAAATTTGTTCAGATCGCACCACTATAGTATATAGCTGCCATACAAACTGACCGATCAAAGTAAGGTTTTAGGTAATTTTATACCCTACTACAACAACTGCGAAGAGTATAATAGTTTCGGTGCAGGATAAACTAGTGTGTTTCCAATTTATAAATAAAAATGCTGCATGTCAGCTTTGTTCGATATTAAATGTATATTTTTGTAAACTTTCTATACTAATACAAAGAAGTCTACGGATTTCTGAAGCTGAAAAATTAATATGTAAAGCAATTTTTGTCCTACACAAATGCCAATTTTATAATTTTATTGTTGTTTCCGCAAATAAGGGAATCTATTTCGTGTCCTTGGCCTCCTTGGCGTTTTGTAATGATTGTGTAATAAAAAGTTTGGCCAAAGATTGTGAACAAAATTGTGATATATGTTGTGAATAGGTATTAATTTGTCCCGAATTGATGGTTGCATTAAGTCTAGGTGGAACAGGAAGTGGGCGGAACTGCTTAAGAACTTCTTCTTCTGGAATTGGTGATTCGCCCTTGGCACTTCGCGCGACGTTCTCTGCTGCTTGTTTTGCCAGAGCACGGTGCTTCTCCTATTAAAAAAAATGTATATTAAAATTTGTTTTTTCATTGTTTGCTTAGTATAATTACCGTTTCTTGCTTGAATACCACTTGTTGATATTTGTTGTAGCGTATTGACTCTTGGTATAGTTCATCAACACGTTCGATTAAGCAACGCATGTGATTTTCCAAAACTGAAGCTGTACCCAAGTCCAAAAAGTTTTGACCCTGCTCTTCCGGCAACATTTCACCCAACTCACTCATCATTATATTGGTGAGTGGAGAATTTTTGATGACGATTGGTATCTCAACAAACAGGCTTTCATAGCCAACCTTCAAGTTGCGAAGTGCATCAGGTGTAAAATCTCCATCTTTATACATTTGAATGGCTTGTGGAGTTAATCTATAGGCCTTTAAGCACAGGAAACCACGGCCAGATTTTTGCGTATCGTAAATGACGACAACCGACTCCTCTATGCTAGTTTGGTAATGGTATTGTGATTCGAGCAAAGCCATGGAAAGGAAATTTCCAACATCTGAACTCTGATACCAGCCAACATGGAAATGATCGACATTTACACGTCGTAAACGGCGCATCATAGTTAACTGGTACATTTCTTCATCCATTGTTTCATCGCCGCTTTTCGGGAAGGGGAAACAGTTGGTAATTTCCAAACATTTGTCTACGACTAAACCCAGCAAGGCACCTTGTGCCAAATCCATATTGCTTGACTCCTCATGGCAATGTTTTACCATTTTCATCACGGCCTGGAAATAAAATAAAATGCATCAGCAAATGTAAAACACATATCAAAACAAAATCTCTACAAAATATTGGCAACACTACGATTCGCTGTCACCGCCCGCAAAAGCAAACGTGTAAAATTCTGACATTACTGCGGCTGTATGCCTCACTTTCATATCTTTTTCACGAAAATCTTAAGCGATTTCCTAACGATTTCATGCTTACAATGCAGGTAATAGTTTCTTTTCCATATTTTCACTTACCAAGCCATCGCATTGTACGTAATTAATGGTATTATCCACTTCTTCCTGACGACCACGATTACCTCCACGGTTTGCCATTTTTATGTCAAATGCAAAAGAAAGAAAAAAGAAAATGCATATTTGTCGAGAGCTTGGATGTGGTTTGACAAAATAATATGCACAGTGCTGCCAAATTTGACGTTTAGCACAAGATTGCCAGATAGTGTTCACACAAAAATTCAGTGGCGCTCAAACTGTAGTTGTTAAGAACAAAATAGATCTATGGGTTTTGAATTGCACAAGCGTCGTCCCACTCAACCTTGCCTAGACAACATTTCCCTGAACATTATCAGTTCGAAAATCTTTCTATTAATTATATGGGGTAGGGGAAAAATTGAGTATCGGACTTTTAACAAAGCCGATATATGGGGCATGGGCGTGGTTATCATCCGACCTATGTATGTATTTCAACGCTGTCGCAAGAAGTGTAAAAATGATTTGATCTATGAAAAATCGCGTGATATAGCTTAAACAGAGAGGAAGAAAGGCATCAATTACATTGTGTTGCTGTAGAGGAGTCATTGCCAAAAGCTGGGGTCTCTCACCGAAAGTGGTCCTCTGGCTCTACGACACCATAGTCAAACCCATTATCTTCTAAGCAGTCTTTATTTGGTGGAGGACTTTAAAAAAGACTACATTTGCAAAGAAATTTGAGAGAGTTCAAAGGGCGGCGCTATCAATAGCCTTGAGTGCCTTTGTGATAGGACTGGTATGGCTGCCAGGCCACAGGGGACTTGCAGGAAATTCTAAAGCTGTTGAGTTAGCAAGAAAAGGCACCCAAAAACCGCTATCGGTAGAATGTTAGCGGGTAGGTACTCCCGTATTCTCTTGTATTTAACTACTAGATACCTAGGCTTCGCGGAAACTTGGCTAGCGCTGGGTCACCATCAGTACATGCGCTGTCGCAAAAGCCTTTTGGCCGAAGATCGATCGTAAGAGACGGCTAGCCTCTCCCAGGTTGTGGGGCTTTCAACAGGCCATGGAACTATTGGCGTCCACACAGTAAGGCTGGGAATCCCACCAGATGCTATCTGCAGGAGCTATATGGAAGAAGATAAGGTGGAAACAACTTAACACTTCCTTCTTGACTGTCTCGCGTTTGAGAGATGAAGACTTAAAGACCTGCGGGAATGGAAAACATGCGTCTGAGCAAATTTGCATTGACTACTAAGCGTCTTTTAATTTATAAGTTCGGGCAAAAGAGTTCGTTTTCCCTATTGGCTTCACAAAGGACAAAATGTAGCAGTTCACCCCGATTTTGGATCTAGGTTAGATGGCTGACCTAACCTAGCTTGAATGGTTTGGGAGAGACTCATGGGTACCCATTACGCGAGGGGCATTATTGCGTCCTTTGTACCTTAACAACAAAAAAATATATACTTAGAAGTGTATTAAAGCTACGGTGAAACTGAAGTTGACGGGTTTTTTCCTGTTTTATTTATTATTCAAAAGGCACTTGCATTGTAAGTATTTTAGTCTAAGTTTAAAGTGTTCACTCGGGGATTGTTTGACCCACTTCACCTTGAGGTGTATGGCGTACATATTCTCATAACCAATATTAGAATAGCCTGAGCATCTGGCACTAAGCGGGAGGTTAGATTATTGTAAACAATTAAAAACAGACATCAATTAGATATACATACAAAAAAACAATTGTTTAACCAGAGTGGGGTCTTCACAAGGCTACTTGTAATTTACGACAATCGAGATTGATTTCAATATTTGCTAAGAATTACCTTATCACGGTGTGTTGATACTTGGCTTGGGTTTAAATAGCCTCAGTTTGTGAACAAAGCAACAGTATCATTCTACTACTAGTAACAGATCCGCAAGCATGAAGACTATCGCCATTATTTCTCTTGTTGTTTGCAGCTTCTTGTTGTTCGACGCCACATCAGCTCACCCCTTGGCTGATTCGGAAGTTGCATCCGATGAAGTCATTCTGATTGATCCAGTTCCAGCACAGCGCCCGAGTAAAGACATTATAATTGATGCAACCATTCAGGCCCAGGCTCATGTAGTGGTTCCAGGTTCAGTTGCTGAGGAGCTCGTTAAAATTATAGCTGAGGCTTTTCAAACCCAAAAGTCTGGAAAAGTCAATGGGCCGCAAAGCCGCAGCAAGCGTATTACCTGTGACTTATTGGATGCCTCTGGTTGGTCCAAAACTTTGTGCGCTGTCCATTGTATCGCTTTGGGACACCGCGGTGGCTACTGCAATGGAAAGTCTATCTGCCAATGTCGTGATTAAAAATTGACATTCGAAAGATAAAATGGAAAATAAGGAGAGGGCTTGAATTAATTTCATTTAATGCCATTAAAATCTGTAGCATTTCTGTGTGTTCAAATACAAATTAATAAATATTTTTTGTTCTGGCAATCGATAGCAAATGAGTAATCTATTTGTTTACATTGTTTATATTCTCAAGTGGATACACTTATTTATTTCTTATTTTAAGGCATCTACAAAAACTCATGATAACATATCTTATGATAACAATATATGTATGTGAATGCGACTTTAAAAAGCCACAACCAGTTGAGCAATGCATCAGTTTGGTCTGACAGCGACTTCTAAAAACATGAAAACTATCGTTATTATTTCGGCTGTGCTTTGCAGCTTCTTGCTGTGTCACAGCACAACGGCTTTGCAACCCCTCGCTACTGACGTGGAGCTACCAGAAGGTCTTAAAGAAAATAATGGTGACATTACAATCGATGGCTCTATTGAATCCAGTGCACACATCGAAGTTCCAGAGAAGGTAGCCAAGGATTTATTAAAAGCTATGATCGAAGCTTTTCAACATATGCAAGTTTCTAGCGAAGTAACAGCTGAGGTCCAGGTTAATACTGGTGCAGCGGAACCGGCAAATGTGGCGAGTGAGCCACAAAATCGCACGACTTGTGACTCAGGGGCCTGTAGTATGTACTGTATGTCGATTGGACGCCACGGTGGATATTGCAGCGTTTGGTCGGCCTGTATGTGCGTATAACGCACGTAGAATTTGAAGAATATAAATACATTTTTAGAAACAAAGCAAAATGTAATGAACTTCAAATTATTTTTACACTCTCGCAAAGAGTTGCTGCAGAGTATTATAGTTTTGTTTACCAAGCAGTTATATAAGTATAATACTTACATATATTCAGTTCTGCCATATGTTCTGTTACAAGTTTAGGCCGTTATAAAACTGAGACGATAACACATTTTAAAATCATAAATTTATTTTTATTTAATAACACTGATCTTGTCAACAACAGTTTTGTTGCCTTGGATATAAGATCGAGTTTGAATATAAGAATGATCCATTTTGAAGCTCCCTATTTTTTTAAAGAAAAACACAGAGACTTCAAATTTAATGGGGAATGTTTATTATCATTTGAAAGAACATTTTTTGTCATTTAATTTTTGAAGATTATCTCTTTCAATTGTTGGCCGCGACTATGTCTCAGATGGTCCAACCGTTGAGTCCAATTTTCGAAAACTCGTTCGAGGATTTCGACTCGTAACTGGCGAATGAAAGGTGTGATTTTTAATAGTTAATATAATCGAAGCGGGATTGTTCGCATAGACTTTAGACTTTACATATTCCCATAGGAAAAAGTCTAACGGTGTGATATCACACGGTCTTGAAGGCCAAACGACCGGTCCAAAACGCGAAATTATCTGCTCACCGGAGTGTTCTCTCAATATAAATCCATTGATTGATCCAACTCGCCACTGACAGTTATGTTCTCACCACCATCATATTTGAAGAGATATGGACCGCATGAAAAGACAGCTCAGCTCTTCAATCACATCAGGTTGTTCTTCGTATCAAATTGGAAAATTCTACTTGTTTCCATACTCAAAGAGCCAGAAATGGGCATCATCGCTGAACAAAATTTGGCTTGAAAACGTAGGACTTTCTTGGAACTTTTCAAGAGCCCATAGAACGAAGCGATGTCGCTTGGGGAGGTCGAGCGGCTTCAGTTCTTGCATAAGCTGTATTTTGTGCGCTTTCAATTTAAGGGGTTAGGGGTAGTTAGAGGCATGAAAATATGACAGTTTTCAGTATTTTTTTCTAGCTACTAAATCATGTTTTTTTACAAAAGCAGTAATATGGCATTATTATAGGATGTTTTGACTTGAAGTCACGAAAATTTCAAAAACAAAATTTAATTTTCAAAGTTAGAGATGTTTGTGTTGACCCTGATCCAAAAAAAGATATTTGCGGTGACAAGCATAAGTCCTTGGAGATTCATCTAAAAACAATCGGACAAAAAAATTAGTTTTATAAATAGATAATCCCGGGCCTCATCGAAGGATTTTTTTTTTTTTCAAAATTAACAAAATGGCGACCTCAGGATATTTTTTTTCTAAATTTTTGTGAAAAAATCAAAAAAATAAAAATCCTTCGATCAGGCCCGAGTTTTTTATGTATTCTAAAAGCTGTATAAAATTCATTAAAATTCGGTTTTCGAGTTACAGTTGTCACCTATTCAAAAAAGATAGTTTTGAGAAAAACGCGATTAAAGTTTCACACCAGCGCTTTGAAGTGCCCGAGCTCTCTTTCTTATTTCTCGAATAACTCAAAAACTAATTATCGGATCAACGTGACATTTTCAGGGAACATTTTTAAGATATTACACTTAACGAAAATGCAAAACAAAAAAAATAATTTTTTGAAAATTCGAACTACCCCTAACCCCTTAAGATCTCGACGTAAAAAGCGCCAAGCTATTCCATACGTCAGTCCGAGTTGCTGCGAACGGCGCCTAATGGACTCTTCCCAGTCTTCTCGATACTCGAAGTAAACAGAGGTAAAAATTTCGAAAACATATTTTATATTTAAATAAAATGTCTTATACGTAGGATGCTATATATATTTCTGGACCATGTGCAATCTGACATTTCCATTGGAAAGCTTGACATTTTTTAGCATACCATCACTCAGAACGTTTTGTCTTTTAATCGTGAATTGTTTTATTTACAGGGAATTAAAAAATTCATCTCGGCCAAAAAATGGAATTAACTCGTGAACATTTTCGTGCGATCATTTTTCACAACTTTCGAGTGCATCGATGAACTAAAATCTTTGTATGGCTATGAAGCACCATCCTATAGCACAGTGAAAAACTGTTACAACGAATTTAATCGTGGCCGACGCTCGCTCAAAGACGAATTCCGTGAAGGTCCTCCAAAAACAGCCGTTGTGCCAGAAAACATCGATGCCGTACGTGAACTGATAATGCAAGACCGTCATGTAACATACCTTCAGATAGAGGCATGCCTATGCATTTCTCCCACCAGCATACATTCGATATTGCATGAACACCTGGCCGTAAAAAAGGTTTGTTCTCGTTGGATCCCGCACAATTTGACAATCGCTCCAAAAAGGCTCGTGTGGATTGGTGTAAAGAAATGCTGAAAAAATACGATCGCGGTGCTTCAAAAGACGTTTATAAAATCGTCACAGGTGACGAATCATGGATCTATGCGTATGAGCCCGAAACAAAACAGCAATCGACCGTGTGGGTCTTCCAAGACGAGCCAAATCCAACGAGAAAAAAAACATTTTCGTTGATAAATATGCCTATTTTCATTATTAGGCCAGAAATATATATAGCAGCCCTCGTATAAACATTTCTTGTATACTTTACCTGTTGACAATCTTTTTTAAGTACTACCAATAATCTGTTTCCTGTGACGATCCTTTCAATTTTGATACTTTTCTTCCTCACTATAATTTTCCAAATTATCCGAAAATTAAAAATGAAACATGAATATAATAATCTAACTCTGATGTTAAAACTATATTCTTCCACGTCTAAAATTTTGACAAATTGCTTTATCATTTCTAACTTGATCACATATTGAATCACTGAGCTGATTTTGAGAAAACAACTTTGGTGTAGAAACATACATATGTATGTAACCCTCCCATTCAATTCCACCGTACAAATTTCTGATAATTTAGCGACGTCATTGATTCTGAGCTATTATCGGAACGCAAATAGAGATTTTCATTAGTTAAAACAGGTCATTATGCAGAGTGTAAGTCTAGATATCTTTTTATTAAAATCATTTGTGCTTAGAATGAATAAAATCGGGGGAAAACTCGTCCTAGACCCCATAAAACTAACAGACCTTATGCATCTAAAAGTGTTACCACGCCTTTAACCCTTGCAAGTTGTAATAGTATGAAATTTTCGGTTATACCCGAACTTAGCTCTTCCTTACTTGTTCTTCGTATATTTTCAGTAAGGTGCCTGAGAGTAAGGATCACGTGATTTGTATGCACGAAAAATGTACGCAGCATCACAACTGGAAAAGATATCCAGGGCAACAAAAAAAGTTTTGTAAAGTTATGTAATGTATTAAATGGATGATGTACAAAATTTTATCGGAAATGGTTAATTAAGATACAAAGCAGAAATTTAGTATAACCAATCGCTTTAGGCAGGGCCATATGTGGTTTGAAAATTAACTAATAAGTGGGAGTGGTACCGCTCTTAAAATATTTATCTTGGAAATCACTGATGTTATATCAGTTCCCGCATAACAATATTTTTCCCAGCCTCCATATGCCTAATACTAGAAATATTTTCAAACTTACGATTCAGTTTATATCACATACACGTATATCGGTCAATATATAGTTATCCTATTGAGCTCTTTCCAATAACAGTCTATCCCTGAGCCAAAATTGGATAACATCGGGTCATTCGAGTCGGTATTTAATGTAGCATTTCTGTGTGTTCAAATGTACATCAATAAATATTTTTAGTTCCGGCGATCGATTGCAAAAGAGTGCTCTATTTATTTACATTGTTTATATTCTCAAGTGGATACACTTAAATATTTCTTATTTTAATGTATCTACATAAACTCAAGATTACATATGATAACAACATAAATATGTATGTGGATGCCATACATCATGATACTCATTCCGACTTTAAAAAGCCTCAACCTGTCCAGCAATATATCAGTTTGTTCTGACAGCGACTTCTAAAAACATGAAAACTATCGTTATTATTTCGGCTGTGCTTTGCAGCTTCTTGCTGTGTCACAGTACAACGGCTTTGCAACCCCTCGATTCACAAATATCCTCTATTGACGTGGAGCAACCAGAAGGTCTTAAAGAAAATAATGGTGATATTACAATCCATGGCTCTATTGAATCCAGTGCACACATCGAAGTTCCAGAGAAGGTAGCCAAGGATTTATTAAAAGCTATGGTCGAAGCTTTTCAACATATGCAAGTTTCTAGCGAAGTAACAGCTGAGGTCCAGGTTAATGCTGGTGCAGGGGAACCGGCAAGCGTGGCGAGAGAGCCACAAAATCGTACGACTTGTGATTCAGGGTACTGCAGTATGTACTGTCGTTCGATAGGACGCTACGGTGGATATTGCAGCATTTGGTCGGCCTGTGTATGTGTATAACGCACATAGAATTTGAAAAAACAAAATACATTTTTAGAAACAAAGCAAATTGTAATGAATTCCAATTATTTTTACACTCTCGCAATAAGTTGCTACAGAGTATAATAGTTTTATTGACCAAGCAGTTTGTATCACCTAAAACCAATAGAAATGGATAAAGAGTTATACATAGTTCTGTTACAAGTTTATGCCGTTATAACCATAACACATTTTTAAATAATAAAGTAAATTTTATTTAATAAAGATCCCAAATTATATAACACAATTACATGTAGACAAAATGGTATTAATTTTGTTTTTCCGAGGCAACCTGCATACTGACCAACTGATTAAAATAAAATACTTGATCTTTTCGATTTTGTAATCAGCAAAAACATCGATATAAAGCTTATGTATATTTGTAGTAGCCGGCTTCGATCATTCGTCAGTCATGAACAAATTATTTAAACAAACTAACATTGGTGAGAAACCATTTTGCCAGCGTCTACTGTATCAACATCAAATCCAAGGCATAGTTCCGAAGTACAATACGAACCACTAACAGCCTAATTAAACGCCTTGTAACCCAAGAACGAAGACTGCACCGAGAATGACAGAGTAATCGATCCCCATCATCTACCATAAATTGAAATTCAAAGCTGCTAAGAAAATTAAAGGAAAACTTTAAAAGATGAAGAAAAGGCGCACTTAAAAAGGTTTATATTTACTTTGATTGAACTCTTCTCAATGAAATTCACTATGGAAGGCCAAGAAAAACTTTAAGCCACCAGTAGAACATTGAGAGACCGCTCAGGCAAAAAGCCGGTGCTTGGACCTGTTCTGAAAAAGAAAAGGCAAACTGTTTTGTCGATCATTTTTGCAAAGTATTTCAACCAAAGACGACAGTGACCTATTCCTAGATTCCATTTCTGTTCCACAACGTTCCGAGACCTATTTCCAAAGTGTGTTCAACTGTGGGGGAAGCAGAGGAAAAGAAAACCTCCACTCCGTTGGAAGGACCAAGTGGAGAAGGACCTGGCTTCGCTTGGAATATCCAATTGGCGCCACGTAGCGAAAAAAGAAACAACTGGCGCGCGGTTGTTAACTAGGCAATAATCGCGTTAGCCGTGTCTACACCAATTAATCGTACGATTTTGCACAATTAAGAAGAAGAAGTTCAACTTCATCTGAGATAAAAGTTATAACAAAAATGTTGACTAAAAAGACGTCACGTGGCCACGACCACATAACACCGTAAATGCTAATAGAGTTACCAAATATTACTTTTAATTTCTTATCTCAACCTTTCAATGCCATCCTAAGGTTTGGATATTTTCCGAAGACATGGAAAAAGTCGCAGATTATAATTATACTATTCCAAATCATGAATTCAGTTTTCGCGAAAAACATGGTACTACTGAACAAGTCCATTGCATTACTCGTACCAATGAGATCAGGGACTCGAGGGACTCGTACCTAAAATTAAAATGACTCCAGCAAAAAACTTTCATTAGTTGTTCATATCATACCACACTAACATTCCAAAAAATAAAAAAACAAAATGACAATTATATTCATATTGTCCTTTTTGTTTTAAAAAAGAAGGTTCTTTAATATGTTTCGTGTGGCGATCCTATCAATTTTGATACTTTTCTTCCTCACTATAATTTTCAAAATTAACCGAAGACTGTGAAGAATGCTTAACTCCATATTTCCCCTAGAATCTGAAAGCTTTACAACTTATTTTTCACATTTTCGTGATTATTTGGTGCTTTACGGCTGCCTAGGATATTTTTCACTATCAACAGAAACTTCTTCCAAGTTTCCACAATTTCCGGACAGTCAGTTGATAAAATTTTTCATTATCTACCGTATTTGAAGATGATCAAAATTTTCTAAAATTCAAACTTTCCATACTAAGCTTTGGGAATTTTGTACGAATGAAGTTAAAACTATATTCTTTTACGTCACCATCTTTGACAAATTGCTTTATTATTTCTAACTTGATCTCGTATTTAACCACTGGCTGATTTTGGAACCCTCCCATTCCACTGTACAGATTTCTGGGAATTTGGCGATCTCCACATTTGCTTTTTATTAAAATCTTCCGCATATTCGTACTTGGAACGAATAAAATCGGATGAAAACTCACCCTAGACCACATAAACCTAACAGGCCTTATGTATCTGAAAGTATTAGAACGTCTTTGATCCTTCCATGTTTTTCGCATATTTTCGATAAGGGGTCTGAGAGCAAGAATCACGTGATTTGTGTGCGCGAAAAATGTGCGCAGACCCTTAATCACAATTGGTAAAAGATATTCAGGGCAACAAAAAAAGTTTTTTAAAGTTATGTAATGTATTAAATGCTTATGTACAAAATTTTATCGGAAAAATGTTGTTTGGTATAACCAATCGTTTTAGGCAGGGCTGTACTTGCTTTGAAAATGTGTAATAAGTAGCAGTGGTCCCGCTCTTAACATATTTATCTTGGAAATCACAGATGTTACATATATCAGTTCCCGTATAACAATATTTTCGCTAGCCTCCATATACCTAATAGAAAGATTTTCGAACTTCCGATTCAGTTTATACTACATATACCGGTCAATATATTCGCGTCCTAGTGAACTTTGAAATTACATCTGACTAGAAACGGTTTATATTGGTCCAAATATGGTACATACTATATGTGATATTTCAAATAATTTTAATTAAATCGACTCATTTGGGTCCGGGAGTTAATTTCTTCCTGCACTCCTGTTCTAGTGGACTTTGAGTCAATGCTCATGGTATGAGTGATCCTAATAAAATCGGATAATATACCACTTATAATTTTAAATTGTGTGAAACATGAATGTTTTTAGAGAAACACTATAACATATAGCTGGCCGATCAAAATAAAGTTCTTATGTGAAAACTTTTTTATTTGTGAACCTTCGGTCCAAGTGAAGTTGACTTTTTTCATTTCAACAAATGCAAGTTTCACTTATGATTCAAAAGGCACTCGAATTGTAAGTATTTTAGTCTAAGTTTAAAATGTTCACTCGGGTAATGTTTGCCCACTTCACCTTGAGGTGTATGTGGTATACATTCTTATACCAATACGATACCAATACTAGAATAGGCTGAGCATCTTGCACCAAACGGGGGATTATTGTAAACAATTAAAAGCAGCCATTAATTAGATAGATAGAGAACATTTGTTTAACCTGAGTGGGGTCTTCACAACGCTACTTGAAATTTACCACATTCAAGATTGACTTCATTATATGTTATCAAGTACCTTATTACTTTGATACTGCTGCTGGGTTTGAACAGTCTCTCTTTGTGACCAAAATTACAGTATCATTCTACTACTAGTAACAGATCCGAAAACATGAAGACCATATTTCTCTTGTTGTTTACAGATGCTTGTTGTTCGACGCCACATCAGCTCACTCCTTGGCTGGTTCGGAAATTTTATTAGAATATCATTACCATTGATGCTTCCAATCATGACAAGTTTCATGTAGTGATTCCGTGATCAGTTGCCGAGAAGCTGATCCAAATTATGGTCAAAGCTTTTCATACCCAGAAGTCCAAAATCCGTAAGTGCTGACCATTGTATTGCTCCGAGACATCGCGGTGGCTACTGCAAGGAGAAATCTATCTGCCAATGTCGTTATTTCGAAAGATAAAATTGAACGCCGTTAAAATATGTATCATTTCTGTAAAAACAAAAGTAAGAGTTTATAAATCAAATCCACATGTATGTATATTCTGAATCAAATTATGGGTATTTTGAAAATGGCAGAATAGAACAGATGTTTGCAAAGCGATCTGCGTTCGATTGTGGCCCACGTGGCCTTGCCCTCTAAAAAGTTTAATGTACATATGTATCTCCTAAACCTCTTAAGCTACAACAGCCAACTTTATCTGAGTACAAATCTTATAAAAACTTCTACCGACTCGGTAAAAATGGATGGAATCGGATGATAACCCTGCTCACTCCCCCAAGTTAGGAAGGGCTAGGGCGAGATGCCGGGTTATGAGTTTGTGGTACACAGACATCCTATATCAGGAAAGGATTCTCTCCGATTCTCAATTATACTATATCTCACACATTGACCGATGTTTTTAGTCCGATTTTTCACACGGTAACATAAAATGGAGGATGGAGTCATGTGTAGAAGTTCACGCAAGTGAGGAAAGTTCTCTGATCGCCATTCACTTGGGAGTGGCCAGAAACGATTCTTTTGCATATGACTCAAGCAGCTCACGACTTCCGGTCTTTGACCAAGTATCCTCTGGGTAGCCTAAGAACATCCGTTTGAAGGCGAGCTAACGTGAGAAGGCGAAACATCCCCTGCATAGGGTTGTGCGCTGGGTTTGGGACCCGCCACGTAAAAAAACACCCCCAAATGAAAAGGAACAACAAGCCTCGGATGAGTGACCCCCCTTTTGATGACGACCATGGCAAACGAAAGAAGGACTACGAATTGAGGGCATGCACCTGGAATGTCCGGTCCCTTAATTGGGAAGGTGCCGCTGCCCAGCTGGTTGATGTCCTCGTGAAAATAAAGGCTGACATCACCGCCGTCCAAGAAATGCGATGGACGGGACAAGGACAGAGACAAGTAGGTCCTTGTGACATTTACTACAGTGGCCATATAAAGGAGCGCAAGTTTGGTGTTGGATTCGTGGTGGGAGAGAGACTCCGTCGCCGAGTACTATCATTCACTGCGGTGAATGAACGTCTAGCCACAATCCGCATCAAAGCGAGGTTCTTCAACATATCGCTGATTTGCGCCCACGCCCCGACGGAAGAGAAGGACGATGTGACCAAAGATGCCTTTTATGAGTGCTTGGAGCGCACTTATGAGAGATGCCCCCGCCACGATGTAAAAATCGTGCTTGGCGATTTTAACGCCAGGGTGGGCAAAGAAGGTATCTTTGGCACTACGGTCGGTAAATTCAGCCTCCACGACGAAACATCCCCAAATGGGTTGAGGCTGATCGACTTCGCCGGGGCCCGAAATATGGTTATCTGTAGTACTAGATTCCAGCATAAGAAGATACATCAAGCTACCTGGCTGTCTCCGGATCGAAAAACCACCAACCAGATCGATCATGTTGTGATAGACGGAAGACACGTCTCCAGTGTTTTAGATGTGCGTGCGCTCCGAGGTCCTAACATCGACTCGGACCACTATATTGTTGCAGCCTCTGTGCAGCAAAAAACGCACGCCAACAAACACAAGGAAGGTTCGACGTCGAGAAGCTGCAATCACAACAGACAGCCGAACGTTTTTCTACTCGGCTTGCACTCCTGCTCTCTGAGAGCACTCGTCAACAACTCGGTATAAGGGAACTGTGGGACGACATTTCAAACTCCTTACGTACAGCTGCAACCGAAACCATTGGTTTTCGGAAAGTGCAAAAGAACAGCTGGTACGACGAGGAGTGCCGTGTCGCAGCGGAGAGAAAACAGGCTGCCTACCTCGCAACGTTACGATCGACCACAACACGTGCGGGATGGGATAGATACCGAGAGTTGAAGAGGGAAGCGAGACGCATTTGCAGACAGAAGAAGAAAGAGGCCGAAATGCGTGAGTACAAACAGCTTGATAAGCTGGCCGACAGGGGTAATGGTCGAAAATTCTACGAAAAAATGCGGCGACTTACAGAAGGTTTCAAGACCGGAGCATACTCCTGTAGAACCACCAAAGGTGATCTAGTTACCGATGCCCAGAGCATACTTAGACTATGGAGGGAACACTTCTCCAGCCTGCTGAATGGCAGTGAACGCATAACAGCAGGAGAAGGCGAACCCGATTCCCCAATCGATGACGATGGAGCAGACGTTCCATTACCCGGCCATGAAGAAGTTCGAATAGCAATTGCCCGCCTAAAGAACAACAAAGCGGCAGGGGCCGACGGATTGCCGGCCGAGCTATTCAAACACGGCGGCGAAGAACTGATAAGGAACATGCATCAGCTTCTTTGTAAAATATGGTCGGACGAAAGTATGCCCAACGATTGGAATTTAAGTGTGCTATGCCCAATCCATAAAAAAGGAGACCCCACAATCTGCGCCAACTACCGTGGGATTAGCCTCCTCAACATTGCATATAAGGTTCTATCGAGCGTATTGTGTGAAAGATTAAAGCCTACCGTCAACAAACTGATTGGACCTTATCAGTGTGGCATCAGACCTGGCAAATCAACAACCGACCAGATATTCACCATGCGCCAAATCTTGGAAAAGACCCGTGAAAGGAGAATCGACACTCACCACCTATTCGTCGATTTCAAAGCTGCTTTCGACAGCACGAAAAGGAGCTGCCTTTATGCCGCGATGTCTGAATTTGGTATCCCCGCAAAACTAATACGGCTGTGTAAACTGACGCTGACCAACACGAAAAGCTCCGTCAGGATCGGGAAGAACCTCTCCGAGCCGTTCGATACCAAACGAGGTTTCAGACAAGGCGACTCCCTATCGTGCGACTTTTTCAATCTGCTGCTGGAGAAAATTATTCGAGCTGCAGAACTGAATCGAGCAGGTACAATCTTTTATAAGAGTGTACAGCTGCTGGCGTATGCCGATGATATTGACATCATCGGCCTCAACACCCGCGCCGTTAGTTCTGCTTTCTCCAGGCTGGACAAGGAAGCAAAACGAATGGGTCTGGCAGTGAACGAGGGCAAGACGAAATATCTCCTGTCATCAAACAAACAGTCGTCGCACTCGCGACTTGGCACTCACGTCACTGTTGACAGTCATAACTTTGAAGTTGTAGATAATTTCGTCTATCTTGGAACCAGCGTAAACACCACCAACAATGTCAGCCTAGAAATCCAACGCAGGATAACTCTTGCCAACAGGTGCTACTTCGGACTGAGTAGGCAATTGAGAAGCAAAGTCCTCTCTCGACAGACAAAAACCAAACTCTATAAGTCTCTCATAATTCCCGTCCTGCTATATGGTGCAGAGGCTTGGACGATGACAGCAGCGGATGAGTCGACGTTGCGAGTTTTCGAGAGAAAAATTCTGCGAAAGATTTATGGTCCTTTGCGCGTTGGCCACGGCGAATATCGCATTCGATGGAACGATGAGCTGTACGAGATATACGACGACATTGACATAGTTCAGCGAATTAAAAGACAGCGGCTACGCTGGCTAGGTCATGTTGTCCGGATGGATGAAAACACTCCAGCTCTGAAAGTATTCGACGCAGTACCCGCCGGGGGAAGCAGAGGAAGAGGAAGACCTCCACTCCGTTGGAAGGACCAAGTGGAGAAGGACCTGGCTTCGCTTGGAATATCCAATTGGCGCCACGTAGCGAAGAGAAGAAACGACTGGCGCGCGGTTGTTAACTCGGCTATAATCGCGTAAGCGGTGTCTACGCCAATTAAGAAGAAGAAGAACATAAAATGTCGTATACCAAGTTTGGTTGGAATCCGTCGGGCGGATCTCGAGATACGTGTTTTTACCTAAGAGTGCACGTGGCTACGTCCATCGTTCAATTTTGAGTCCGGCTCCTTTAAAACAATCTCATGTCATATACACGCAATTTAAATGAAAGCTCTTATTATTACATATTATCAACGAATGGCACGCGAATCAACGCCACGTCCGCTAACCTTAAAACAACAACAACAATTTACATATACTGATAAACGGTGTGAACGTGGAAAACTAAAACAGACTTCACGTCTACCGCAAACGACTGTGGTCACGCGGCTATCCACGTGACATATTGTGGTTGGTTTAAGATTTGATTAGTTTATGAATAAAGTTTAGTTGTAAAGTGGTACTCAAGAGTTGAAGTCACATTTCGACTAACTTTTGGATAATTTCAATAAAGAAGATCGGATGCAAAATTGAACTCTCACAAAAGAAACAAAATCAGGTAATTGTGCAAAATGTATATGTTTTCAAATGTAAAATTAATTAAAACGCCATATTTTGATGACCAAAAGATTTTGGTACTTTCGCAACAAATTCGGTGAGCATATTGGTACCAAAAGGTTTTCTCAATTGACAACACTATTCGTCCTATGCAGCCATTAATTGTATTCAAGCGGGTATTAAATTAGATTAGTCCTTCTTAACACCCAACAGAAGTGGTTCGTTTACACCGTAGCCAAATTTTATATACTACATTTGCATGTTTGAATTTGATAGCATACATATCGTCACTTAAAATGCAAAACAACGTATCATCGAAAAATTCGAAATTGAGTTTTTTATTTAACAATTCACTATATCATATTATATGTATATGTATATTATTTAAGGTTCCCCTTTCCAACATATCCAATTTATAACCATTTTATAATCAAAACACACATTTTGTTTCAATATTAGTGGTTTCTGTTATTTCGTTTTTTCTTGACTACTAAAGTTATGAAAAATGACGTTACATTATATTGCAGTTTAGGTACCGATATGTATGTACATAATTATATAGTTAAAATAGCTTAACCCACCCATAGTGGTCTTACGTAAAGAAAAGGTTACAATATATTATGAAATTCTGTTGCTCAATCAGATTAGAGTAAATATCGCCTAGACTCCTTATACTGCCGTCTGTAAAAACTCAAACATTTTCGCTAATATTCTCTTATACATATAAGTATGTTCTTTGCAGGTACTTCCCCTATACCTATACAACTTTCAACTCATATGCATGTATGTAGAAACAACAATCTAGTAAACTTGCAAAACAAAACAAAAAAACAAAACACAAGTAAAACGTTACATTCGGTTGAACAAAAGCGATAACGTCCTTCACAAATAAAAAAGTTTCTGTAAAACCATTTGATTTTGGTCGTTCAGTTTGTACGTCAGCTATATACAGTGTAATCCGGTTATAATGGACTCCACGGGACCATGTCAAATTGTCCATTATAACCGAGTGTCCATCTAATCAGAATATAAAATTTTTAACTCAAAAAGTAAATTCAATGTGTTTTTTTATTCAAGCAATAAAGTTTATGAATAAAAATACAAAATTAAGAAAATAATAAGTTTTATTAAGTCTTTTGAAAAAAGTCAGTGATTTTCTTTGGGGTGAATGCCTTATTGGCAAAATCTTTTTGTAGTTTGATTTCGAGTTTATTGAGCAAATTGATTGCATTTGAACAATGAAAAGCCAACGAACGTCACTTTCAGCCCACCGCAGAAGTTGTTTGACTTCTTTGACTTATTTCCAAGAAAAAAAATGAACATTTTCTGCTGCAGAGACTGATTGTGTCTCTTGATCGAATTTGGGGAAGTACAAAATTTTGCTTATTGCCAACTGATTGCCAAGTTTATTTTGAAATATGATTTTGAAAGCTTCGGTTATAATGGACAAAATCCGATTTTATTGTCTATTATAACCGGAGTCCATTATAACCGAGTCTATTTTAACCGAGTTTTTTACATATGTTTGAACTGGGACTTGACAAAGAGGTACATAATAACAGAGTTTCCATCTTAAGCGAGTCCATTATAAATGGATTACACTGTACTTATGTATGTATATGCTATAGTGGTCTTCTTTGGGAGAAAAATACTTGACTGATTAACCGAGAGACTAGTTCGCGTATACATAGATAGATGGACATGTTTAAATCGACTCAGCTCATTTAATCATTTACTTATACTTTATAGCGTCTCCGATGTTTCATTCTGGATGTTACAAACTTCGTGGCGAACTTAATATACTCTGTTCAGCGCTTAATTAAAGTACATAGCCTCGACTGTCGTTACCAGAGATAAGGTAGAATTTATCAGGCAATCGCTAATACCGCAAAAAGACCAAATAATGCACGTAGTAACACTGTATATTTCCGAAAACGATCAGATAGTCGCGCGTTTTCGTGATTTTAACACGATATCATCTTAAAAAATCTGTATATTTACAGGTATGGTTGTAAAAATTATTTTATTTAAGCTGCATTTAATTTATTTTGTAGAAAATTGTATATTTAACGTGAAATTCATGTCATAATTGTAATACAGCCCAGTTTGACTCGTAAACATTATGGCGATGGATTTCAAATCATTTGATTAGAGTTCAATAAAATATACGCGATTGCTCGAGCAGTTCTATAACTAGTGACGAGATTTTTATCTCCACAACAAACCAAAATATGGGTGTGTCAAAGTATCCCATCCATAAGTAGTACGCACGCGGAATAGCTTTAAAATAAAAATATTTATATATTACTTTATTTACCGTTCGTAAGTGCTTCCTTATCAAACATTTCTGAAGAGCCCACTTCAGCGTCAAATTAATGTTGACAACTGATTTCTTGGAAATATTTCAATAAACAATATTTTGTTTTCAATAAGTGTGCAAAACGGCAATCTTGAAATTCGTATAAATAATTCATCTAATTTTAAATGTAATATACCTTGTACTCAAGATCACATTTCTCTGAAACGAAAATCGCTTTAAACTGATTTCTTGCGATGGGTACAATATTAGCTGCTCAAAGACTTCAACAGCACTCAGAAGAAATACGAAGTCTGTATGTGTTGCGACTATCACACCTTCCAGTGCTTATTTTAGGTTACCTTATCCCCGTTGTTTGGTCTACTGCTTGATAGATTGTTGGTTCGATACCTGTCAAAACGATCCCTGCTTTCATAATAGAGGGGTTTTGACTAAAAGCGGCCACAACTATTTTGTTTGGCCCGACAATTGTTCTGTTTTGACAGTTATCTGCGAGCCCCTCTTCGGCGCGGAAACCGAGCTAAACAATAAGCAAAGGTGTAACTGAGAAATTGGTGCTTCCATTCAAGTACCTCTTCAATTACAAATAATAATTAAATTTATTTGTGTCTGCGAGTCTTATGTACTCCTATTTTCATTTAAATAGCCACAACTCATTGATAGATCAATCAGTTCTATTCACAACGCCAGTGATTAGTAGAAAACATGAGGACCCTCTCTATTTTATCGGTTGTGTTGTGCAGTTTTTTGCTGTTGCAAGTTGCTTCAGCTATTCCTGTCGCCGAAGCTGAATTAAATGGTCCAGCTCAGGTTCAGCAACCTGAAGATCCCGAAATAGTGAAAAATAAGAACGGCGACATAACGATCGATGCCTCGATTCAATCCAATGCTTATGTCGAAATTCCTGAGTCAGTGGCAGAAAATTTCTTGAAAGCCATGTTTGAAGCGTTTCAAAAAATGCAGATTTCCGGCGAAACCACAGTCCACAGCCAGGTTCATGTACCTGATGTAAAACCGATCAACGTACAGGAAGGTCCTAAACCAGAGGCTCGTGCCTTTTGTAATTTACTCCTTTGCAACTCCCGCTGCTTCTCTCGTGGCTACCGTGGAGGGTTCTGTAACATATATTCCTCCTGTATTTGCTTTCTTTAGCGTTTATGTAATAAAAAAATAACATTAAATGTACAATAAAAACGTTATTTTTTATTCAAATAGAGTCTAGCTATAGTTAGCGGGCCTGAAAGTGCCAACGTACTTGTTTTAATAAAAAGATTATTCAGGGCACTAAGTATACGCTTTAAATTCCATTAAATACGAAATTCAAACTCTCAGCTTTTGGTTTTTGTAAGAAATCGACTCATCCACTTGTTCTCGTAAAAGATTCGTACTTTGGCCTGACCGAGATATCACCACAAACAAAAAATATCTAAGTAAGTGGGTAGGTAGGTGCTTCCCGTCATTTTGATGCCCAATGAAGCAACTTATATTCACTATGCTTTTTATATTATACAGCCATTGAAGCTTTGTAGCCTAATATAATAAAATCAAATATTGTTATAGGGCAGACCTATTTAAATAGTACTTGTTCTCCAAAAATCATTTATGGATTATAGTCGCTGTATGTCTGCATATTCTTTCCCTGAGCTTTGCGTATAAAGCTCTCTTCAGTATGGTGCTGTGTCAATAATTCTTCGTTCTGCATTAGCTAAATGGTTATTGCATGGTGAAAGGCCCCGAAAACGAAAAAGTCGGTCAAAACAAAGTGTCATCTAGCCTTTTCTTGGAACGATTGTCATCGGCTACTTTGAACATAGTAAAACAATACACGAACAATACGAGTTGGCCAAGAAAGAGATTGACTGGACATCGTAATAAAGTTAGTCCAAAGACTGCCTAGGCAGTTTCTATATTACTTACTTGCTTCATTGACTCTTGGAAATTTTTGTTTCAGCCACAAGAACCCTCTTCCATTTCTGTCCATTGCCTTAACAAAATTCTTCATTAAACCCAATTTTATATGCAAAGTGGTAGTAATACCTTTTTGGGATAAACTAGAGGTTCACTGGTGACGTTTTTTGTCCCGGAGTGAGTGCCTGACGTACTGCCCACGGGTTCTGTACATAATGACAGTCTCTCGCACGGCTGTCCCATTCCTTCGTTCTCATGATAACGGATGTGCTTTCATATTTTCATATGATTTCTTCATATGAACCGCATAAGCTAAATTCAACACAGGATAACTCTTGCCAGCAGGTGCTACTTCGGACTGGGTAGGCAATTGAGAAGCAAAGCCCTCTCTCGACGAACAAAAACCAAACTCTATAAGTCACTCATTATTCCCATTCTGCTATATGGTGCAGAGGCATGAACGATGACAACTTCTGATGAGTCGGCGTAAAGAGTTTTCGAGAGAAAGGTTCTGCGAAAGATTTATGGTCCTTTGCTCGTTGGCCACGACGAATATCGCATTCTATGGAACGATGAGCTGTATGAGATATACGACGACATTCACAGTTCAGCGAATCAAGAGACAGCGGCTGCTCTGACTAGGTCATGTCGTACGTATGGACGAAAACACTCCAGTCCTGAAAGTATTCGACGCAATACCCGCCGGATGAAGCAGAGGAAGAGGAAGACCTCCACTCCGTTGGAAGGACCAGGTTGAGAGGGACCTGGCTTCGCTTGGAATATCCAATTGGCGCCACGTTGCGAAAAGAAGAAACGACTGCCGCGCTGTTGTTAACTCGGCTACAATTGCGTTAGCGGTATCTACACCAGTAAAGAAGAAGAAGAATGCCTCGAGCAGTTCTATAACTAGTGACTAAACTTTTATCTCTACAACACTCCAAAATATGGGTGTGTCTAATTATGCCCAAAGAAGTAGTTCGCACGTGGAATTAATGTTAAAAAATTTATATTCGCTTTATTTAGTAATGACCTAAATAATATAATAATAATAATTCTCCACATCAGCCGTTCGTAAGAGCTTCCTTATCAACCATTTCTCAAGAGCCCACTTCAGCGTCGAATTAAAGTTCACACTTTCTTGGAAATATTTCAATAAACAATATTTTGTTTTCAATAAAAGTGTCCAAAACGGAAATCTTGAAATTTGTATATATAATTCATCTAATTTTAAATGTAATATACCTTGTACTCAAGATCACATTTCTCTGAAACGAAAAGCACTTTAAACTCATTTCTTGCGATGGGTACATTATTAGCTGTTCAAACTTAGCAAACACTTCAATTGCACTCAGCAGAAATATCAAGTATGTATGTGTCGTGACTGTTACACCAGCCAGTGCTTATTTTAGGTTACCTTATCCCCGTTGTTTGGTCCACTGCTTGATAGATTGTTGGTTCGAAACCTGCCAAAACTATCCCTGTAATTATAATAAAGGCGTTTTGCATAAAAGCGGCCGCAGCTATTTTCTTCGGCCCGTTAATTGTTCTGTTTTAACAGTTATCTGCGATCCTCTCATCGGGGCGGGAACCGAGCCAAACAATAAGCAATGGTGTAACTGAGAAATTGGTACTTCCATTCAAGTACCTCTTCAATTACAAATAATAACTCACTTTATTTGCGTCTGAGAGTCTTATGTACTCTTATTTCCATTTAAATAGCCACAACTCATTGATAGATATCAGTTCTATTCACAACGGCAGTGATCAGTAGAAAACATGAGGACTATCTCTATTTTATCGTCTGTGTTGTGCAGTTTTTTGCTGTTGCAAGTTGCTTCAGCTATTCCTGTCGCCGAAGCTGAATTAAATGGTCCAGCTCAGGTTCAGCAACCTGAAGATCCCGAAATAGTGAAAAATAAGAACGGCGACATAACGATCGATGCCTCGATTCAATCCAATGCTTATGTCGAAATTCCTGAGTCAGTGGCAGAAAATTTCTTGAAAGCCATGTTTGAAGCGCTTCAAAAAATGCAGATTTCCGGCGAAACCACAGTCCATAGCCAGGTCCATGTAAATGATGTGAAACCGATCAACGTACAGGAAGGTCCTAAACCAGAGGCTCGTGCCGTTTGTATTGCACTCTTTTGCAACTCTAGCTGCTCCTCTCGTGGCTACCGTGGAGGGTTCTGTAGCATGTCCAACTGTATTTGCCATCTTTAGCGCTTATGTAATAAAACCGAGGGAGGTTGAACTCCGGGAGTGCAGGCAGAAGTGAGAACTTGAAGTTATGGCGCGTTGGGCACTTTTTTGGGTGAGCATTTTTAGGTGCGCTCGCGACATGAGAAATTGTACATAAAAAATCAAGTTTATCAAAGAAATGTGGGCACTTTTTGAATGGACATGAAGTATAATAATATAGAAACTATATTCGAAGAAAGTGATTTTATTTAAATGATTAACTGTTAGTAAATAGTAAATACAAAATTTAGCAATTCTCATCCATAATTTCAACAACTCTTACATCATCATTATCAGCATTTTCATCATTATTATCGGGATTTTTATCAAATTCTAAAACTGAAACAATAGGTCTATGGTAACTAAAGTATGAAATGAACAATTTTGATTTAAATCGATTTATATATCTTGTGAATACTGCATCAATAGTAGTTTTGTATTTTGTTGTGCTAAGATAGCGATCATTGGACATCGTTAAATCAAATTCTTCATATAAAAATTCAATTAATGATTGATTTTTGACATCTGCAAAGTTTATGTTGAAATCTCCACTCAAAATCATAGGATAATGATCATATCATACATACACATATTAATTTTTATCATAAATAGTGCGGAAGCAGCTTTAGAATAGATGAATAAATTTGAATTCAAGAACTCTCGTATTGCTTGTAAAGACTGTTTTGGTGAAATATAAACGGCAGCCATTATTATTGTTTGTCCATTAGAATGGCATTGGGAAATACAATACAATATTCGAAACATTAGTGCTAAACATACTGATATATCTCGCATGCACTTCCATATGATCTGTTTGTATCAGAGAACTGCAAATATCACTATTTTCTTGATTTACTCATACGCGAACTTTTTCATTCAACTCAACTCACTGAAAAAAAACACAGTGATGAGTAAAAATCAACTCATTTTGCCGTACATATCATTCCGAGGATCTTGAGTCTTCGGTTCAAAATTTCTCACTCAATTCAACTCACTGAACAAAAGTCAGCGTTCAACAAAATGAACATGGGTTGACGAAAGCATCATTCGGTTCAATTTGAGATGATCGTGTATGAGTAAACGATTAGCGACAAGACGACACGATGTGAGCGTTACGACTGCGTGGACAGTAACAATTTCTATGCAAGCCTCTTGCGTTCCACGAACTGCAGCTTGTTGTTGTAGCTTATTTTTGTTTTCGTTCTTCTTACATTTCATCTGCGCAGAAAAAGTGCCGCTTGCTGCGCGCATGAGTAAAATCATACGAGTTGATTTTTGCGAGTTGAGTGTTGTTCTTGTACAAAACAGTGACTGTTGAACCGAATGAGCAAGCGCCCGAAATCATTATATTGAACACTAGCCGAACAAACTCGGAGTGAAACAAAAAATCGCACGCGCCCGAGTGAATTTAAAATCAACCACGAAAATGTGAGCGCATGCCAATTTGATCGGCTGATCCAAACAGTGTGATTATTCGGCTGTTGAGTGCGTACGAATGTTTTTCATTCACCCGAAGCCGTTCTCTGGTTTGTATGCAATAAACAGCTAGTTGAAACTAGTGATGAGCGATATTTCACTACCGGTGATTTTTTCACTGTGATTGAAAAATCGCAAATCTCAACTGCGATCACACTTTATAAATAGCAGTTCGCTTCTGTGATCGCAGTTCGAACCTGTGAATTACGATCACTATAGCAAATAGCAGAAAAGTAACAACTTGTATATGCTATTTTTCGTCAAAGCGGTTTGAAGTTTTGAGTGTAACGTTCTTATAATTTTTAATAATGGCAGGAAATGTATCAAGGAAAAGAAGTGAAGTGTGATGTTTGAAGTGGTAGATAAAATATAATCAAAAAGGAATATTTTAATTTGTTTTAATACAGTTTTTAATTTTACTTATTGTTTAAACCAAATTTGAAAGCTTTTTGTGATGAAAACAAGAATTGTAACTAATTAATATCAGAAAAAATTATGGAATAAAAAAATTACGGGTTTTTTAATATTTTCCCAAAGATTAGGAAACTCGCGTTAATTATTTGGTCTTGAAAATATTAAAAGCGGGTATTCTAAGCAAACAAATTATCAACCGCACTAATGGTAATTCCTTCTAAGAAATGTGTGAAACCATCATACCAACATACAAATGAACTATGCAATACGCTCTAAGTGTCAGGTAGCCGAACCGAAAATGTAGTGAAAAGAAAAGCGGAAAAACTTGACTCGAGTTACAGGAGCCAAAAGAGAATTTGCCGCCAATAACGACAAAATGTTTCCGTCGTTCCCACGACAGTCGGGTCTACGTAAGTGGAACAGACCCGGACTTTTATTCGGACAAACAGTGTCAAATTGGCAGAATCTGCCGCTACAACAACAACAACGACGTTTGAACGTCGACTTACAGTTCTATTCTCATGCCCTCACAAAAGTCACCAACCTCACTACAGTGATGTTGCTCATTATAGTGAGGGTTACCTTATTCTGGCGAAAGTTCAAAAGCTCAAATGCTCACTATTACCCAGGTAGGAAATCACCAATTGCCCAGCCTTTAACCACGCCGTTCCCAAGACTTGGCAAGCTTGGATCAGGCTTGGTATCCAAGCCCGGACCAATAGTGGATGAGCATTGGAATGTAGCGTGGGGCCAGACCTGGTAACTAGGGCTGGCCCAGGCCGTCTTATTAACACTGGTCCAGGCCCCGAAACCAGCGCCGTTCCAGGCTTATTTTTTTTTAATACCTTGGCTTAGCCAGGGTTCAGATGTAATTTGAATAAGTATTTTGTGGATTGGCACATTCAATGAAGAACGATTTATCGGAAGTAATTATGTTTAATTGTCTTTATTATATTATTAATATTATATATATTGTTATACATATACTCTAAATGGACTTCATCCACATGGAAAATGAAAAATAAGCATTATGTTGTCGTAACTAAACAGAACTCCCGATAATAATGAACGAAAAACATTAACGTAACTCCTTTTTTTTTTAAACACAAAAAATACAAAATTGTTGCCTGAATTGTCGTAACTGGACAAACCCCCTGATAATATTGAACAAAAAAATAACGTTAAAAATTAACTCCTTTTTTTAACACGAAAAACAGTAAACTCGCAAAATTAAGTTTTCACTGACTGATGAGTTCTGTTTCAATCCCTCTAAGCTCTTTTTTCAGTTAAACTGCACCAACTTTCTTTTTACGCTGTATGCGTCCTCCATCTCTGTCGCCAGCATCTGCTAGCCAATCACTTGTAATCATAATAATCTTCAATGGATTTATTAGAGTGTTTATATTTTGTCTCAATGAAATCTGGAAACCGAGTAAAAAAATCAATGAAAACCAAATAAGTCAGTCACCATGAATGGACTTCGTATACAAACTTCTCACACACGTATTTTTTTTCCTTTCCTTTGACAACACGGCCTACGCCACTATAATTAAGTTGAACTTCTTTGGCCATTAATTCCTTGAGGATCTTCTTAATGTCTACAGCGTAATTGGATTCTTTATGCGTTAACACACTCATAAATTCTTTCTGAAAAAAATACCACAAAAATATTCTCAGACAATTGGTAAAGTCAATAATAACACCTCAAAATATAAATAAAGGGTGATTTTTTAAGAGCTTGATAACTTTTTAAAAAAAAAAAAACGCATAAAATTTGCAAAATCTCATCGGTTCTTTATTTGAAACGTTAGATTGGTTCATGACATTTACTTTTTGAAGATAATTTCATTTAAATGTTGACCGCGGCTGCGTCTTAGGTGGTCCATTCGGAAAGTCCAATTTTGGGCAACTATTTCGAGCATTTCGGCCGGAATAGCCCGAATTTCTTCGGAAATGTTGTCTTCCAAAGCTGGAATAGTTGCTGGCTTATTTCTGTAGACTTTAGACTTGACGTAGCCCCACAAAAAATAGTCTAAAGGCGTTAAATCGCATGATCTTGGTGGCCAACTTACGGGTCCATTTCTTGAGATGAATTGTTGTCCGAAGTTTTCCCTCAAAATGGCCATAGAATCGCGAGCTGTGTGGCATGTAGCGCCATCTTGTTGAAACCACATGTCAACCAAGTTCAGTTCTTCCACTTTTGGCAACAAAAAGTTTGTTAGCATCGAACGATAGCGATCGCCGTTCACCGTAACGTTGCGTCCAACAGCATCTTTGAAAAAATACGGTCCAATGATTCCACCAGCGTACAAACCACACCAAACAGTGCATTTTTCGGGATGCATGGGCAGTTCTTGAACGGCTTCTGGTTGCTCTTCACCCCAATCGCGGCAATTTTGCTTATTTACGTAGCCATTCAACCAGAAATGAGCCTCATCGCTGAACAAAATAAAGCGCGAAACACATTTCGAACCGAACACTGATTTTGGTAATAAAATTCAATGATTTGCAAGCGTTGCTCGTTAGTAAGTCTATTCATGATGAAATGTCAAAGCATACTGAGCATCTTTCTCTTTGACACCATGTCTGAAATCCCACGTGATCTGTCAAATACTAATGCATGAAAATCCTAACCTCAAAAAAATCACCCGTTATATTCCAAATAAACTCACAAGTGTCACACGCTTGCTCAAAGCCTTTTCAAGGTTAGCCAAATTGTCCTCATGCATTGGGTCGAGAGTCCTCTCAAAATCGAGGAACTCTTCCAAAGTCTTAATAGGAAAGTTTGTACATAATCCTTCCCCGCCATGGGTTCAGCTCCAGCAACATGATGCATGGTCATGTTAATCTTGAGCTCTTCGATTTTTCTATTTAAACCGTACTGGATGCATCGTTTTGAGTGAGAAATTGTCACGTAGTTTGTACATGAGGAAATCCAATTTAGGATCCCAGTAATCCATGACAAATTCTGAAAAATGAGAAAAAAACAAAGAAAATACACAAATTTCCTCCACAATATGGTTGGTACTTACTTTTAAGAGGATCGCCTATGGCACTCAAGGTTCAATTTTCCTGAAAAAAAATGAGCACAGCTATTTACTTTCAGACGCTCTAGCCCCGGCTGCCTCATTATCTCTTGGTTGATTTTTATTTCTGGAAACTTCAGCCTCAGCAATTCTCGATGTTCTTAATGTAGAGGACTCCCTTTCTTCGACAATTTGTTCTAAGAGAGAAAAAGTTTGCCTTGACATCATTGCCGCTTGATTTTTGGTTAATTTTCTAGCTCGATTGGTTTCAGCACCTGAATCTGTGGATTCTACGTTATCACGTTTTTTATAAAGACATTTGATCCTCCTCTGGGCCTTGTCGTAATTCCCTGTAAAGTGTAGGTTATGTTTTCTCTAATAAAGAAGAGTTCATTTATTTCAATTCGATGATAAACGATTGGGTATGCATGAAAAATATTAGTATAACGTTATTCATACGAGCACTTGTGAGAATTTCAACGTCAAATTTCTCCCACGACGATTCTGGAGGACTGAAAACTTTCACTATTGTGTCTATTATACAATATTTATAAGGGGGAGGAAAAGCACAAGTACTATTGTTGTTTCCATCGGTTCTGGTCACCCACGACGCTGGAACGATTTCAAGGGTTTTTTCCCAGTCTCAATAATTTCGTCCAGGAACTCCACAATTTGATACAATTTGCCATCTTTCTCTTGAGTACTCATTCTGAGGAAGTAGATGAATAAAAAAATGTGTACTTTAAAGAGACAGTTTATGTGAATGGTCCTTTTAATGTGCGAAGTATTTTGCAATAATTCGTCGAATAATTAATTGACGTAATATTCAGCGGAATTATTTTTAAAAAGTATTCTCACAAATGTGTGAATTAACTGTCTAAAGTTTTTTTTATCGCTCAATGTTTCAACATAGTAAATTATGGCGTCAACATCATCAGGAATGATTTTTGGAGGTTATATGAAAAGATTGTGGAAATGTGTAAAATTTTCGACAAATGCTAAGGCAACTAATAAAAGAGGAGAATAGAATAATACTTCATTCTGAATCATAAACAATTGGCAAAAATACTTACATACGTGAAAAGCGAATTAATCCAAGCTGTTATGTACTGCCCACAGGCAATGACGCCGTGCAGAAAAATGACGCAATATCACGCTACCGTTGTTGCGGGATATATAATACAGTAACACCAACATTTACAAATGAACCGCCGTTTGTCAAAAATTTGACACTGGATCCGTCTCCTCTCTCTGTACGAAAACCTCCGCAAAAACCATCATACCCATCAAAATTGCACTATTGAAACAATCGACGTTATGAATGCACCAAGGACACAGCATACTATTTTTCTTTGATTTTCATCATTAAACACTTGGATTTCACAGCACCGATGGTTACCAGCTCATGCGAATCTGCTAATTTGTCAATTGCGAAAATTCCAATTTCTCTTGACGCACAGGGAGCGTCAAACACATCATTTAAGGAGTGCAGTTTAAATCCATCTAAGTAAATATCGTCCGTTGACTTTTCACTATGATGGCACTTCGATTTAACCCATAATTTTGAAAAAACAAAGAGTTTTTCCGTGGTTAGTTCCACGACATTGTTAGGTTCCACAGCATGTAGTATCATGTCATTATAAGTTACTGATTTGACTGATGAATATTCTTCACAACTTATTTTGTCGCAGGGAATTTTTCAGGTTTCACATCACGTATTGCAACACGAGGTCTCACTTTTGCACTGTCTGATGAGTCTAAAGCACTGAGGCGATTGACAATTTAAGCCAAGGGTTTCGCTCAGCTACTTGCAAAATCCTTCAACTGACCTATAAAATTCTCCCCCCAAAATGCAGAGTATTGGCTCAGTGAGGTTTTAAAATGAGCTGCGTCATCACAGAGGTGACTGAGGTGATGAATTGTCATTATGACACTGTCTTCTCCATAATAAATCGGCATTAGTTGAACGAAATTATGCAATAGAATAGAATTATGCGATAGAATCTTTGCCATGGGAAGGCCCCTGGTTATCAATTTATCACTGCACAAAACACGACATGCTAAAGCAGACGGCGTAAAGCAGTAAAAACGAGCATTGAGTTGCTTTCCATTGCCCAATTTCCTCGACATCAAACTCCTTCCTCTGAAATTCTGCCGTTACATAATCTTTCATCGAATTCATTAAATCTGAAAATTCTTTCAACTGTTGTGTTGATAATTTATAATTATTTTTCTCCCACACAACCATCGATGGTCATGCCTTCGAGGATTAATTTTTTAGCTTCCTCCACGAAATCACTCAAAAAAATCACTCACATTTTTAGGCTTGGACCTACCATAAAACAAAGCTACCACAAAAGGACTGCAGGCATATTTTTTTGTCACCAACTTCATCGTAATAGGCCGGAGACTTCCCTTGGAATAATGGTATACCTTCAATCCATCTATATGAACTAACACACGTACATATGTTTTTTTCTTTGTAGACATTCACGTCTATTCGTTTCTCCAAACCATTTCGAATTCCGAGATAAAAAAAATCCCCAATCTGATCTTTATACGCCATCATCGGTTTGGTTTTCACTCCGTGATTGAAGCCAAGAAGTTTATGGGCAGTGGATGGCACTTCAGTGTGTCCTTACTACGTAGAATTTCTAAAAATCCACTCACCACTTTCACCTTGATGTTGCCTATATTGTCAAGTGTTAGCTGGCGTATTTTCTCAGTGAGGGTCTGAGGTGCTTCAATCTCAATTCCTGAGTTCATCAGCTCGGTCTGTTGAGGGGCTGCATCTGCTCCTAGACTGACAGGTGCTATCGCGTTGTCATCATCGTCGTCAACCGACATAAAACTTAAACACCCTGCGAAACTCTCTAGCAATGTATCTTGTTGTAGAACTCTACTTGGAGATTCTGCACAATTTTCTAAATCATGAGATGGCTTTGCTTGGTTAGGGCTCCTTTCATCTTTCTGTGCTTGGAGCAAGTTTTTATCAGAAGAATCCGTTGATTCATCACGAATATCCTCATCAGAACTGTCAATAATTAATAATAATAATAATTCGAATACCCTGTGGAACTCATGATTGAACACCACTCATTAATCGAATTTAATTTGTAGACGTTGACATTTGTGTTCTCGATGGAAGCGCCATCTCGATGTCAATATTACAAATATTGAGAAGGAAATTAATATGGGGCTAGCAATCAAACATTATACTATTAGACACTGCAACGTTTTGATTTCGCAGGGAAATAAAATCAGGATGCAGTGTGATTGAAAAGGAATCAGTTTCAGCCAGCCTGGGCCCAAGACTGGCTGAGAAACTATAAGCCAAGGCTGAATGAACCAGACTTCTTCCAAACTTGGTACAAACTTGGCAACCAGGCTTGATACCAGGGAGGGATCCAAGCCTGGACTTTACCCGGTGTGACTAAGATACCAAACCTGGTTCAGTCCCGGACTACTAAAGCCTGGTTAACCACGACTAATCCACGGTTGATCCGGTCGTGAAGCTTGGCAATTCCTACCTGGGTATCACAAATATCTGTGACGTGCGAAAGCAGCCATAATAATACAAAACATCTGTGTTTGTTTTGTTTTACATCAATATGCAGGATGTTTCAGATACAAGATAAGTAAATAAAAATAAATATAAATAAATAAATTAATTTTTTCTTAAAGATTTTACACGAAATTTGGGATCAAGGGCACAATCGGAGCAATTTTAGGGAGGGTGCTAGAGTAAGAGAACGTTACATTATGTCTTTATAATATACATATGTATGTATGTATGTATATATTTCCAGTGGCGTTATGTACTATAAATATATATATATAAATATATACATATACATATGTAAGTTACTTACTGTCTAAGAATGAATACAAAGACATCTACATAAATTTAAATAATTCATTTTATTTATTTAATTTTTTTTATTTTTTTACATTTTTATTTCATTTTATTTTATTTTTTTTACATTTTTGTTATCACTTATTTAATTTTTCAAAAAAACATTGATTAAGCCGGTAACTACTACAGGTAGATGATATGTAGTGATGTGGAAGGTGAGTGGTGAGTGTGGTGTGCTGTTGTGATGATTTGTGTTGAAATGTGGTGTGGCTGTGTTTCATTACAGGGTAGGCCGAGAGTCATTTAGACATCCCGGCCCCCCTAGGCAAATTATTAGCCTAGTAGCCTTTGCAATTGCTGCAGTGTGGCCACCACGTTACTGAGTCCAGTAGGTTGGCGAGACCGCGGCCTAGGTTGACGCCGCCGCGTAGAGGTATTGGGTTGGTGGCGCCGAGTACGTGTTCGGGATTCTGGTGGTGGCTCAGCGCTTCGTGGTCGTGCAGCACGGTTCGCCTGCGGTCGTCGGGTCGTAGCACGACTGGAGGGGGCAAGTAACTGTCTGCCGTCCCGATGAAGGAGCGTATGATGCGGCCGCATGCATATTTGGCACGTATACCCTGATGTACACTCCGATGTGGAGTGGGTAGGTGCCAGACAATTTAGGCAGTGGCCATGTGCCTGAACAATCTGCTGGCGGAGCGGAGGCAGCATCCTCTTAAAAATGCCGCAGTGCGGCAACCTGTGGGGGCGGCGGCAAAGCGGGCATCGGAGGCGCTGTGGGTCTGCTGGCACCGGCGTCGGATTTGCGCGTGTTGCACTTCGGGGTGTTGCACTTCGGGCAGCGGTTGGTTGCGTTGTGGCCGTGGGATTTCGAGGGGCTGGTGTAGGCCCCGTTCGTGGCACGTGAATGGTCGACCGAACGGCTGGCGTTGGTGCTGGCGGCATATCGACATCCATTTGATCTGTCAAAGATATTTACGTTATATGTTTGTGGTATACGGATATGATAGTTGGTGCTACGTTAGGTGGCACTGGTGGGTAGTCATGTGGACCACCCATCTATTACTACGTTTGCGGTTTTCATTAAGATAGGATTTGTGGTTTGTTTTTGCGGGTTATATCGATTTATCGTTTATTGTTTACGGTTTACGTGTCGGTTTTATCGGCTGTGGGCAAAAAGCATAGTTTAACGAGCGGCCGAGTTAGTGTTCCGTTTTGCGTACGGAGATCAACTACGCGAATATGACCGTCGGAGCCGTGGTAAAGCTTCTCTATGCGGCCAAGCCGCCATTCAGTGGGGGGGAGACAATCGTCATGAATTAAGACACAATCTCCAAGCTTAGGCGCGTTTTCTGGTGTTTTCCACCGGTACCTTCTGTGGAGGTCCTTTAAATAATCTTCTTTCCATCGAAGACTGAAATCGTGATGGAGAATTTTAATTCTTTCCCATCTGTTTAATAAGGAAAGCGACTCCACGCCTGGCTCAGGTGTGGCCAGAATGGGCGCTCCTTTAAGAAAATGTCCTGGTGTGAGGGCTGTAAAGTCTGATGGATCTTGTGAGAGGGCTGCGAGAGGCCGTGAGTTGAGAACGGCTTCAATTCTAGTTAAGAGGGTCGTGAAGTCTTCATAATTGAACTTATAAGTGCCAGCTAGCTTCTTGAAATGTGATTTGAAGCTTTTTACGGCTGATTCCCATAAACCACCCATGTGTGGAGCGCTTGGGGGGATAAACTGCCAATTGATGCCTTGGGGAGCATATTTTTGAATAATGTCAGGTGAGACTTGTTTCATAAAATCCACAAATTGTTTCTCTGTGGCTCTTTGAGCTCCGATAAATGTTTTACCATTATCGCTCATGATTTTGGTTGGAAAGCCACGTCGTCCGACGAAGCGAGCAAATGCCGCGAGGAAAGCCTCCTTTGTCAGATTGGAACATAGCTCAAGGTGTACTGCTTTTGTCGTAAAACAGACAAAGACAGCCACATAGCCTTTCATCAGGGTGGGAGACCTTAGCATGGACGCCTTTATTTGAAAAGGGCCAGCAAAGTCGACACCTGTAGTGGTGAAAGGCAGAGCAAAGTTACAGCGTTCCGGTGGAAGTGCTGCCATAATCTGCGTTCTCATTTTCTGCTTGTGCATAGTGCAGACCTTGCACGTGAAAATGCACTTCTTGATTTGGGGCTTAAGGCGGGGAACATAGTACTCTTGGCGTACCATGTGTTGCATGAGGCGATGTTCGGCGTGTAACATGAGTATATGGATATAATTGATGAACAATGTGGCGAATGAGGATTTCTCTGGTATTATTATGGGATGGCGTTCGTTATACGTAAGGCTGGAATTAGCAAGCCGGCCGTTTGCACGAAGCAGACCTTTCGTGTCTATAAATGGGTTTAGTACTAAGAGTGTGCTCTTTTTGTCAATTGGCTTCGATTCTCTTAGTAACCCTAGGTCGCGGCTGAAGTAGCGCGTTTGGGTTGATGCGATAAGAGCGACCTTCGCTTTTTGTAAGTCTTGGTGCGTCAATGTATCGCATTGGGGGCAAGTTGCTCCCTTTACCTTAAGTTTGAGTCGCTCTACGAATTTGAGAATATAGGCGACTACTCTGAGTGCTCGGGGGAACGATGAAAATCGTTCAAGGATGTCAGCATCATCCATTGTTGTGTGATAAGTGGCGATTTTTCGACCTTCTGGGGCAATTATGTTGCGCATTGGCGATTGTGGCCAAGAATCGGGAGATTCTGTTAACCATCGGGGGCCATTCCACCAGAGGGTGGTGGTGGCGAGATGAAGGGGTTTGCACCCTCTTGTCCCAAGATCGGCAGGATTGTCAGCACTGGCTACGTGGCGCCAAGTGACTGATCCTACTAGATCAAGTATTTGAGACGTTCGGTTAGAAATAAAGGGTGATTTTTTAAGAGCTTGATAACTTTTTTTAAAAAAAAAACGCATAAAATTTGCAAAATCTCATCGGTTCTTTATTTGAAACGTTAGATTGGTTCATGACATTTACTTTTTGAAGATAATTTCATTTAAATGTTGACCGCGGCTGCGTCTTAGGTGGTCCATTCGGAAAGTCCAATTTTGGGCAACTTTTTCGAGCATTTCGGCCGGAATAGCCCGAATTTCTTCGGAAATGTTGTTTTCCAAAGCTGGAATAGTTGCTGGCTTATTTCTGTAGACTTTAGACTTGACGTAGCCCCACAAAAAATAGTCTAAAGGCGTTAAATCGCATGATCTTGGTGGCCAACTTACGGGTCCATTTCTTGAGATGAATTGTTGTCCGAAGTTTTCCCTCAAAATGGCCATAGAATCGCGAGCTGTGTGGCATGTAGCGCCATCTTGTTGAAACCACATGTCAACCAAGTTCAGTTCTTCCATTTTTGGCAACAAAAAGTTTGTTAGCATCGAACGATAGCGATCGCCATTCACCGTAACGTTGCGTCCAACAGCATCTTTGAAAAAATACGGTCCAATGATTCCACCAGCGTACAAACCACACCAAACAGTGCATTTTTCGGGATGCATGGGCAGTTCTTGAACGGCTTCTGGTTGCTCTTCACCCCAAATGCGGCAATTTTGCTTATTTACGTAGCCATTCAACCAGAAATGAGTAGACCATAAATCGGACGTAAAGCGCGAAACACATTTCGAACCGAACACTGATTTTGGTAATAAAATTCAATGATTTGCAAGCGTTGCTCGTTAGTAAGTCTATTCATGATGAAATGTCAAAGCATACTGAGCATCTTTCTCTTTGACACCATGTCTGAAATCCCACGTGATCTGTCAAATACTAATGCATGAAAATCCTAACCTCAAAAAAATCACCCTATATATGTTTTCCACGCGTGTGGTGGTTTTTCTAACCAGGCTAGAACTATTTCGGAATCGGACCAGAGGTATAATTTATATTTTGCCATGTTTAAGTGGGTCTGCACCATGGAGACTAGCTTTGCTAGGAGCAGAGCGCCACAGAGTTCAAGTCGTGGTAGACTTATGGTTTTTAGCGGCGCAACTTTTGCTTTTGCCACTAGTAGGTGGCTTGTAGTTGCAATATTGCTTTGGGTGCGCACATATATAGTGGCACAATATGCCTTTTCAGAGGCGTCGCAGAAGCCGTGTAGTTCCACTTTGTATTCGGGGGAATAGTTTACCCACCGTGGAATGTGTATCTGCGAAATGTCTTTTAGGTTATTAGCAAACTGGGACCATCTTTCTAAGCGAAGAGGTTTCACTTGTTCGTCCCAGTCAGTTCCGTCTAGCCATAATTCTTGGATCAGGATTTTCGCTTGTATCATAATTGGCGAAAGCCATCCTGCGGGGACGAAAAGTTTTGCCACAGAGGAGAGAATTTGGCGTTTTGTAATGGCGGATAATGCGGATATGGACTCAGTCGTGTAGGAAAACTGGTCCGATATCGCATTCCATTGGATGCCCAGTGTTTTTGTTGTACTTTCCTTTTCGAATATAAGGAAATTAGTATCCAACAAATTGTCGTTTGGTATATTTTGCAAGATATTTGGGTGATTAGCTGTGATCTTTTTTAGGGGAAACCCTGCGGTGTTGAGGGCCTTTATCACTTGTGATAAGGACTCGTATGCTTGTGAGAGGCTGTGGCTCCCAGACAAGATATCGTCTACATACGTCTGTGTTTTTAACACTTGTGTTGCCAGAGGAAATTCTGACTTTGTGTTTTCTGCCAGTTCGTGGAGTGTGCGAATGGCTAAGTATGGAGCACAGTTTACGCCAAAGGTTACTGTTTTTAATTTAAAGTCGCGTAGTGGACTATTGGCAGATTTTCGGAAAATAATCCGTTGGAAATCTTGATCATCTTTATGAACAATTATTTGTCGATACATTTTTTCGACATCCCCATTGAATACGTATTTGTATATACGCCAGTTCAATATGAGGAGCATTAGATCTGGTTGGAGTGTGGGTCCCGTAAATAGAATGTCATTTAGGGAATTCCCCGAGCTAGTGGTTCTGGAGGCATTGAAGACAACTCTGACTTTTGTTGTTTTTTTGTCAGGCTTTACTACTGCATGATGTGGCAAGTAGAAAGAGTAATATTTGCCTCTTATGATTTTTTCACATGGGCTTACTTCCTCCATGTGGTCTAAATGGAGATATTCTTCCAAGACACCATCATAATCTTGTTTTAGCTCACCTTTTCTAAGTAGGTTTTTTTCCATACTTAGAAACTGCTGCATTGCAGAGGTGCGAGAGTGACCTAAGGCGAGTGTGTCTGGGAATTGTTGTTTTAGTGGTAGTCGTACGACATACCGACCATTAGCTGTTCGAGTAGTTGTGGCTTTGTAAAAGTCTTCACAATACTGATCTTCTGGTGTTGTAATTGAAATGGGGGGGAGTTCCTCTAACTCCCAAAATTTTCTCAATTGTGAATTGAGGTACTCGTTTGAGATTTCCTCAACTTGAGTTGTCAGTGCTGTGACTGGTTCCGCAACTAGTCCACTTAGGACCCATCCGAAAATGGTATTTTGCGCCAGTAGTGTTTTAGAAATTTTTTCAACACCTTCTAGTATAATTTGCGATATGAGATCGCTGCCTAATAGCAGGTCTATTTGAGCGGGGGTGTTGCAGTTGGGATCTGCTAGAGTCAGATGTGAAATCTTATCCCAATGCTTGCTATTTATTTGATAGCTTGGAAGCATGTTTGTTAGTTGCGGTAAGACAATAGCATTTGCTTGAATGCGCTTATCCGCTTGGGGAGAAATTAGGGTAATGGGGCATATTTTGTTAGAGTTTTGTACTACTCTTCCGCCCATTCCCGTAATTTCATAATTGGCTTGTTTTGTTGGCAATTTTAATTTATTTTGGGCCTTAGACGCTATAAAGGATCGTTGGGACCCTTGGTCTATTAGGGCTCTTAGTTTGAACAGTTCTCCTCGATGTTCGATGGAGACAACTGCTGTGGGTAGTAGTACTCTACTATGATTATCGCTGTGTAGCGTTTGAGATTTTAATGCCTTTGAGCAGCATGGTGTCTCTTGGCAATTTTGTTGCGTTTCTGTTTCGGGAGTTGCTGTTGCAACTAAACCCGTGGCTTTTTTTGAAAAAGCGCTACTTTGAGTTGTGTTGGGAAAGTTGTTTATGTGCAACATAGAATGATGCCTTTTGTGGCAATATACGCAGTTAAATTTGCTTTCGCAAGCATTGAGATTGTGTGAGTGGGACAAGCAGTTTGTGCAGAGTCTTTTTGACCTGACAAAGTTGTTCCTTTCATTCACATTCAATTTTTTAATTTTTCGCAAGCTTTTAGCTTATGCCCTCCTGTACATAGTTCGCATGACGTGAATTTATTTTGTTCAGATGTGAACGATTGTGCTTTGAAAAAGCTTCTATTTAAATTGTTGTTGTTATTGACTTGGGGTCTATTGAAGCTTCTGTTTAGGTCGGGTTGAACGTTTTTAGTTCTGACTGTTTTTTTATCTACCCTTTCTGCAATTTCATATTGGGCAGTTAGGAAATCTTTCATTTGCTGCCACGTTGGGCAGTCTCTTCTTGATGAGAGCGTTTGCTCCCATAGAAGTAATGATTTTTCTGGTAATGCTGCGGTGCATACGTTTACCAGAATAGGGTCCCAACTGTCTGTGGGAACATTTTGTGTCGTTAGAACCGACAAACAATTTGAAACAGTGGATTCTAATTTTATGAATTCTTCACTTGTTTCTTTTTGAATTTTCGGCAAGTTCATGAGTATGGTTACTTGCTTGTCGACCAATATTCTTTTGTTTTCATATCTGGCTTTCAGAGCTTCCCAAGCCAAATTGAAATTGTCATCACTCAATGCGAACTGTTTTACTATAACGCCTGCTTGACCTTTAGTTTTGTATCTGAGGTGATACAATTTTTGTGCTTGTGATAGTTCTGGATGGTTGATGTAAACGGCTGTAAACATGTCCCGGAAGGACGGCCATTCTTCATAACCTCCATAGAATGTTTCTGTGTCACATGGCGGCAACTCGAGGTGGATGCCGGAACTTGCCTTTTGACTTTCTATTTGTGGCAGCTCTACTCCACTGTGGGGAGTAGGTGCAATTGCTTTAATGAGTTTTAATTGATCGAAGATCATCGCTTTTGTTTCTTCGTACTGGTCTAAGCAGTTTTCGTATATTGCGTAAGCCGAGGATTTGAAATTGTGTGTATCTAAATCGTCAGAATCTAGAATGGCGTCATGAGCCACTTGGAGCCGAGTCCAAAAGTTTTCAAGATTTTGAATTTTGATTTCTAATAACGATTCAGAGTTTTCATTAATCGGCAAAGAGGCAAATCTAGTGCAGTATCTTAATAAACTGTCACTTTGTGAAATTAATTTAACAACCTGTTTTGAGCGTGTAGCTCCTACAGGTGTATTTTGATTTGTGTCGTTATGAACCATTTTTGCAAAATAATATTATTTAGTTATATTTTAGTTCGAAAATATATTTGAATTGTTAATTGGTATTCAAAACCGCGCTTTTTATTAATTAAAATGTTTGATGACCGTATTATTTATTTTTAGGTACACCCTAATAATTGGCTTGTATGTACTTGTTTTTGTGCAATTGAGAGCTCGTCGCAGAGATCAATATGCTTTGTACATAAGTATCCACGAATTGTTTGTGCTTATGATTATGCTTCTGTTCTTAAGCAATTGAGAGCTCGTTAGAGAGATCAATTAGCTTTTTGTCCACAATCCTGCTTGTTTTTGTTTGCCAAAGAACAAGAGGTATTGCTGGATAATTGCAAAGGTGGACTTTGAACTTTTGGTTTTTTTTGGAGATTTCGTTTTGCGTCACAGGCAGATTTTGCCGTGTGATTATATGTACAAATATATTTATATATTTATGTTCGCTCTAAGAAGAGAGCGTGGAAACGGAATTGAAAAATGTAAATCTGTTTATATGTACATATATATGTGTTAATATGTAATATTTTGAGACTTTATTTAGTGTCACAGGCAGATTATTTGCCGTATGTTTGTATGTAAGTATTCAAATTTATATCTTTTTTTTTTGGTTGTGTTCACAACTTATGTATATTTTTTGTAACTGCTTTTTTTTATATTCGTTTAAATAAATGAATTTTGTGGGTTTAGTTTACTTTTCCGTTTAGGTCTTTATCTATATTTTCGCTTATTTTTGTCTCTGCTTACTTGTGGTATGCAGTCGTGTTTAAGGCTTTATAAAGCAAATATTCGATTTTTTTTTGATAATTTTGTGCGTTTTGAGAACAAAAGGTTAATATTTTTCTTTTTGAAAAAATATTAATAGCCGTTGAGTCGGATTTTAATTATAGATATGTATAACATTAAATACGGCTGTAATTTTAGGCATAGACATGCGTGCATAAATGAAATAAATAATGGACATAATACGCTCACTTGGTTACATCAAGGGCTTTGTAGTTGTATATAAGTATGTATGTTTGTATGTATATGCTCCTCTCCGAACTGTTTCCAGCTGATTTGCCTGTTCGCCTTGTTCCAATTCCTGTTCTCCACCTGGCCACCTCTTTGTGCTGTTGTTTTGTTGTATGTATTTTGTGTTTTTTGTTCGCGCCCGAATAGTTTTATTGTATTTATGTATGTATGTATGTATATAGTTTTTGGTGGGGGGTTTCGCGCCTGTTTTCTGCGTTGTTTTGCTTTTAGGTTTCGCGCCTGATATTTTCTCTGTTGTTTTTTGTCTTTTTTGTTGGAACTGTTACTATTTTGATTTTCCTTGTGATTTGTTTGTGTATTAGTTAGTTCGCCTATTATATATTTTCAGAGTACTGCACTCCACTTCTTTTTGTTCCTTATATTTTGTAATGGTAACTAATTGTCATTTCTGTTTTGGTTTTTGATATGGGTTCACTGCACTGTTTTGTTTTTGCACTGCACACTTTTATTTGGTTGCTTTTTTGTTTGTTATATACATACGTATGTACATATTGTTCGCCACTGCACTTTATTGAACTGCACTGTTTTTTGTTTTTTCGTTTCCAGATTTCAGATTTATTTAAAATCCATTAGTGCCTTTCTGCTAGGCTCGAAGGACCATGATTAAGCCGGTAACTACTACAGGTAGATGATATGTAGTGATGTGGAAGGTGAGTGGTGAGTGTGGTGTGCTGTTGTGATGATTTGTGTTGAAATGTGGTGTGGCTGTGTTTCATTACAGGGTAGGCCGAGAGACATTTAGACAAACATTTTTATTTTTTATTTCATTTTTCAGACATTTTGCAGCTGCTCCTGAGTTGTCCTTTCCGTTTTTGTACGCCTAGAAATATATGAAATTATTGTATATATATACATATTTAAAATTTGCAAAATTACTTACATATGCTGATTATCCATTTGTGTGTCCATTCATTTCAGAATAGGGCTGTAAGCCTCCCAATTTCAGTGCTTAAGGGTAACCTAACAGCCCAAGAAATATTTGAGAGATATCTTGTGAGGCATAATTTGTGAGGCTATTCTTGCTCAGAACTCATAAGAAAAAAGCTTAAAAAAGCTTAAAAAAGTCACCACGTGAGGTAAAAAGCTTTTTGCTGTCAAACAGCTTTTTTAATAAAAATACTCGTAAGCAAACAAAAATGGACACACAAATGGATAATCAGCATATGTAAGTAATTTTGCAAATTTTATATATGTATTCCTAGGCGTACAAAAACGCCATAATGTAAAGTTCTCTTACTCTAGCACCCTCCCTAAAATTGCACCGATTGTGCCTTTGATCCCAGATTTCGTGTAAAATCTTCAAGAAAAAATTAATTTATTTATTTATATTTATTTTTATTTATTTATCTTACCTCTTCTTTGTATCTGAAACATCCTGCATATTGATGTAAAACAAAACAAACACAGATGTTTTGTATTATGATGGCTGCTTTCGCACGTCACAGATATTTGTGATAATAGTGAGCATTTGAGCTTTTGAACTTTCGCCAGAATAAGGTAACCCTCACTATAATGAGCAACATCACTGTAGTGAGGTTAGTGACTTTTGTGAGGGCATGAGAATAGGGCTGTAAGTATGAACTGTAAAACACTATTTTCCTGTTTTATCTTAAGCACAACATAAGTATGGACTGTGAAACCGGGCATTAAGCTTGTTAGCTCTCATACATTAAATTTTTTTAATCATTTTCCATTGAAAATAATACTATGATGCTTCAAATTACAAAACGTTTCATCAAATACCTTTAAATATCACAAATTTACTTAATTTTCATTTTTTATAAGTGGTCTTGAACGATGCAACAAATCCCTCCGTTTATATATTTTTTGGTAAGATTTCAATCTGGCCATCGCTCGCTTCCAATTGATCAACTGTCAAAGTTTAGGTGGTTTTGACGTTTAGCAATTGATCTCTCACTTCCGGTGAGAGAGGAGTTAAACATCTCTTTATCTCTGCACGTCACTGTTGACAGTCATAACTTTGAAGTCATAGATAATTTCGTCTATCTTGGAACCAGCGTAAACACCACCAACAATGTCAGCCTGGAAATACAACGCAGGATAACTCTTGCCTACAGGTGCTACTTCGGACTGAGTAGGCAATTGAGAAGCAAAGTCCTCTCTCGACAAACAAAAACCAAACTCTATAAGTCACTCATAATTCCCGTCCTGCTATATGGTGCAGAGGCCTGGACGATGTCAACAACAGATGAGTCGACGTTGCGAGTTTTCGAGAGAAAAGTTCTGCGAAAGATTTCTGGTCCTTTGCGCGTTGGCCACGGCGAATATCGCATTCGATGAGATATATGACGACATTGACTAGGTCACGTTGTCCAAATGGCCGAAAACACTCCAGCTCTGAAAGTATTCGACGCAGTACCCGCCGGGGGAAGCAGAGGAAGATTGCGATGGGTACATTATTAGCTGTTCAAACTTAGCAAACACTTCAATAGCACTCAGCAGAAATACGAAGTCTGTATGTGTTGCGACTATCACACCAGCCAATGTTAATTTTAGGTTACCGTATCTCCGTTGTTTAGTCCACTGCTTGATAGATTGTTGGTTCGAAACCTATCAAAACTATCCCTGCAATTATAATAAAGGCGTTTTGCATAAAAGCGGCCACAGCTATTTTGTTCGGCCCGATAATTGTTCTCTTTTAACAGTTATCTGCGAGCCTCTCATCGGGGCGGGAACCGAGCCAAGCAATAAGCAATGGTGTAACTGAGAAATTGGTACTTCCATTCAAGTACCTCTTCAATTACAAATAATAATTAAATTTATTTGTGTCTGCGAGTCTTATGTACTCCTATTTTCATTTAAATAGCCACAACTCATTGATAGACCAATCAGTTCTATTCACAACGGCAGTGATCAGTAGAAAACATGAGGACTATCTCTATTTTATCGTCTGTGTTGTGCATTTTTTTGCTGTTGCAAGTTGCTTCAGCTATTCCTGTCGCCGAAGCTGAATTAAACGGTCCAGCTCAGGTTCAGCAACCTGAAGATCCCGAAATAGTGAAAATTAAGAACGGCGACATAACGATCGATGCCTCGATTCAATCCAATGCTTACGTCGAAGTTCCTGAGTCGGTGGCAGAAAATTTCTTGAAGGTCATGTTTGAAGCGTTTCAAAAAATGCAGATTTCCGGCCAAACCACAGTCCACAGCCAGGTTCATGTACCTGATGTAAAACCGATCAACGTACAGGAAGGTTCAAAACCAGAGGCTCGTGCCTTTTGTAATACAGGCAATTGCAACTCCCGCTGCTTCTCTCGTGGCTACCGTGGAGGGTTCTGTAACATATATTCCTCCTGTATTTGCTATCTTTAGCGTTTATGTAATAAAAAAATATCATTAAATGTACAATAAAAACGTTATTTTTTATTCAAATAGAGTCTAGCTATAGTTAGCGGGCCTGAAAGTGCCAACGTACTTGTTTTAATAAAAAGATTATTCAGGGCACTAAGTATACGCTTTAAATTCCATTAAATACGAAATTCAAACTCTCAGCTTTTGGTTTTTGTAAGAAATCGACTCATCCACTTGTTCTCGTAAAAGATTCGTACTTTGGCCTGACCGAGATATCACCACAAACAAAAAATATCTAAGTAAGTGGGTAGGTAGGTGCTTCCCGTCATTTTGATGCCCAATGAAGCAACTTATATTCACTATGCTTTTTATATTATACAGCCATTGAAGCTTTGTAGCCTAATAGAATAAAATCAAATATTGTTATAGGGCAAACCTATTTTAATAGTACTTGTTCTCCAAAAATCATTTATGGATTATACTCGCTGTATGTCTGCATATTCTTTCCCTGAGCTTTGCGTATAAAGCTCTCTTCAGTATGGTGCTGTGTCAATAATTCTTCGTTCTGCATTAGCTAAATGGTTATTGCATGGTGAACGGCCCCCGAAAACGAAAAAGTCGGTCAAAACAAAGTTTCATCTAGCCTTTTCTTGGAACGATTGTCATCGGCTACTTTGAACATAGTAAAACAATGCACCAACAATACGAGTTGGCCAAGAAAGAGATTGACTGGACATCGTAATAAAGTTAGTCCAAAGACTGCCTAGGCAGTTTCTATATTACTTACTTGTTTCACTGACTCTTGGAAATTTTTGTTTCAGATACAAGAACCCTCTTCCATTTCTGTCTATTGCCTTAACAAAATTCTTCATTAAACCCAATTTAATATGCAAAGTGGTAGTAATACCCTTTTAGGAATCAACTAGAGGTTCACTGGTAACGTTTTTTTGTCCCGGAGTGAGTGCCTGACGTACTGCCCACGGGTTCTGTACATAATGACAGTCTCTCGCACGGCTGTCCCATTCCTTCATTCTATTGATAACGAATGTGCTTTCATATTTTCATATGATTTCTTCATATGAACCGCATAAGCTAAATTCAACACAGGATAACTCTTGCCAGCAGGTGCTACTTCGGACTGGGTAGGCAATTGAGAAGCAAAGACCTCTCTCGACGAACAAAAACCAAACTCTATAAGTCACTCATTATTCCCATTCTGCTATATGGCGCAGCGGCATGAACGATGACAACTTCTGATGATTCGGCGTAAAGAGTTCTCGAGAGAAAGGTTCTGCGAAAGATTTATGGCTCTTTGCTCGTTGGCCACGACGAATATCGCATTCGATGGAACGATGAGCTGTATGAGATATACGACGACATTCACAGTTCAGCGAATCAAGAGACAGCGCCTGCTCTGACTAGGTCATGTCGTACGTATGAACGAAAACACTCCAGTCCTGAAAGTATTCGACGCAATAGCCGCCGGATGAAGCAGAGGAAGAGGAAGACCTCCATTCCATTGGAAGGACCAGGTTGAGAGGGACCTGGCTTCGCTTTGCATTTCCAATTGGCGCCACGTTGCGAAAAGAAGAAACGACTGCCGCGCTGTTGTTAACTCAGCTATAATTGCGTTAGCGGTATCTACGCCAGTAAAGAAGAATGCTTCGAGCAGTTCTATGACTAGTGACTAAACTTTTATCTCTACAACACTCCAAAATATGGGTGTGTCTAATTATGCCCAAAGAAGTAGGTCGCACGTGGAATAAATGTTAAAAGAATTTATATTCGCTTTATTTAGTAATGACCTAAATAATATAATAATAATAATTCTCCACATCTGCCGTTCATAAGAGCTTCCTTATCAAACATTTCTGAAGAGCCCACTTCAGCGTCAAAAGTTCACAATTTCTTGGAAATATTTCAATAAACAATATTTTGTTTTCAATAAGTGTGCAAAACGGAAATCTTGAAATTTGTATAAATAATTCATATAATTTTAAATGTAATATACCTTGTACTCAAGATCACATTTCTCTGAAATGGAAAGCACTTTGAAATCGACTTATTTCTTGCTATGAGTACATATTGTATTTAAGCTGTTCAAATTTAGCAAACACTTCAATTGCACTCAGCAGAAATATCAAGTATGTATGTGTCGTGACTGTTACACCAGCCAGTGCTTATTTTAGGTTACCTTATCCCCGTTGTTTGGTCTACTGCTTGATAGATTGTTGGTTCGAAACCTGTCAAAACCATCCCTGCCTTTATAATAGAGGGGTTTTGACTAAAAGCGGCCACAGCTATTTTGTTGGGCCCGACAATTGTTCTGGTTTGACAGTTATCTGCGAGCCCCTCTTCGGCGCGGAAACCGAGCTAAACAATAAGCAATGTTGTAACTGAGAAATTGATACTTCCATTCAAGTACCTCTTCAATTACAAATAATAATTAAATTTATTTGTGTCTGCGAGTCTTATGTACTCTTATTTCCATTTAAATAGCCACAACTCATTGATAGATATCAGTTCTATTCACAACGGCAGTGATCAGTAGAAAACATGAGGGCTCTCTCTATTTTATCGGTTGCTTTGTGCAGTTTTTTGCTGTTGCAAGTTGCCTCAGCTATCACTGTCACCGAAGCTGAATTAAATGGTCCAGCTCAGGTTCAGCAACCTGAAGATCCCGAAATAGTGAAAAATAAGAACGGCGACATAACGATCGATGCCTCGATTCAATCCAATGCTTATGTCGAAATTCCTGAGTCAGTGGCAGAAAATTTCTTGAAAGCCATGTTTGAAGCGTTTCAAAAAATGCAGATTTCCGGCCAAACCACAGTCCATAGCCAGGTCCATGTAAATGATGTGAAACCGATCAACGTACAGGAAAGTCCTAAACCAGAGGCTCGTGCCTTTTGTAATTTATTCCTTTGCGACTCCCAATGCTTTTCTCGTGGCTACCGTGGCGGGTACTGTAACATATTTTCCACCTGTATTTGCTATTAAATATGTATATTTATCGTTTATGTAATAAAAATTAACATTAAATGTGCAATAAACGAGCTTGAAAGTGCCAACGTACTTGTTTTAGTAAAAAGATTATTTTTCGCAATATTTCAGGGCATTGCATTTAGACATCACAATATACCAGGCATATAGGCAGTTTCAGATTCTATATTACTTATTTGCTTCACGTTGTGAGTTTTCAAGAGAAAAGTTCTGCGCAAGATTTATGGTCCTTTGCGCTTTGGCCACGGAGAATATCGCATTCGATGGAACGATGAGCTGTGTGAGATATACTTGTATGACGAAATTGACATAGTTCAGCGAATTAAAAGACAGCGGCTACGCTTGCTTGGTCACGTTGTCCGAATGAACGAAAACACTCCAGCTGTGAAAGTATTCGACGCAGTACCCGCCGGGGGCTGCAGAGGAAGAGGAAGACCTCCACTCCGTTGGAAGGACCAAGTGGAGAAGCACCTGGCTTCGCTTGGAATATCCAATGGCGCCATATAGCTTCTGTCCTAGTGCGTTAAACAAAGGGTTAACTTCTGAACACTATACTAGATCCCCTTCTTGAAGAAAGCAAAATGTGAGGTCTTTCTGCCTTTTTCTGTCAAAAGTAATATTTACATCACTTTGGAGAAGGTTCCCACCTTTTAGTCTGGATGCTAAAAGTTCAGACTGCTTAGATTTAGATCTCGAACTAAGTAATTAAGTTCACCCTGCGAAATTAGATGCGGCACTGTTGAACATCCTGATAAATCAAATAAAAGATCGCTTGTCATTTCCTTTGGGGTTTCAGCAGCAGCACTTGAAGAGCTGGTCGATTCTAGTTCTTCATCGAGACTCTAAGATTCTGGTGCTTTTGGAATAGGAAGTTGGTCGCTGTGTTTGACAGGTCTTAAAGCTGATGGTAAATTACAATACTTAACCGTATGTTTAGACTTCGGTCCAATACCTTTAATATTCATGAGGCAAAAATAGCAGTATTTAAGATGGTATTTAGGTTCTCTCCAAACCATTGGCACCACAAATGGCATTTTAGGATTAAAACCTTTTAACCAAGTTGTTAACAATGTTACACAAGTTTTACAACAGATATGAGGGGTCCATGCTTTGTCTTGTTCCCCAACTTTAACACCAAAATACAGTTCATAAGCTTTTAGCACAAGCGGAGTAAAATTACGTTTTTGCGATTTAAATGTTAGTTCTCCCACACATAACAAAAACTGTTGGCACTATTCACGCACTACCTAAGCATAGTACCAAAAATCTTAAACACGGTAATTTCAAAAACGTAAAGGAATTTGAACTCAAAAACGTTTTGCAATCCAAACATAGAACACGTAAACGATTCGGACCGAACCGTTAGTCTACTGATAAATTTTGTAAAATGAAATGATCGTAAAATACGCTTTGTTCTTCAAACGAGCAGACAGAACCGGTCTAAACCGGGTAAATCCCTAATCGTATGAAAATATGAGATGATGCAATATAAAGCCGCAGGCTACAGAATATCTGTGGGTGATAAAAAAATTATGTTTTCAGATTTGACTTCAGGGTATCAAACTGCATTAGAAACACTTTAGAATTTTCATGTCACAAATTATGTGCGTACAAATGTTATTGAGGTGTGGTGCACTACGAATTCCTTTCGATCGGCCAAACTCTCAACAAGGAATACTTTTTGAGTGTTATGCGTCGTTTTCGCGAGGTTATTCGCGGAATTATAGACCGATAACTCTTGGTTTTCGCACCACGATAATGCACCGTCGCATACTGCATTTATTCTTCTTGAGTTTTTCGCCAAATTTACAACCAATAATGGGCTGCAATCACCGTATTCGCCTTGTTTAGTTCCGTATTCCCGACCGCTGCGGGAAAGCCGTTTTGAATTAATTGAAGATATTAAATGTGAATCGTTAGGTGCATTGAAGATTATTCCGGAAATTGAATTTAACTACTATTTCGAGGATTAAAAAAAAGTTAGCGCAAGTGTATTGGGGACATGTGGGATTACTTTGAGAGGACATTTAGGAGTAAAAAAAAATAAACTAAGAATTTTAAAGTTATGAACAAAGACTTACTATTTTTTGCCCATAGTAGTATTCATATGCATATATTAAATGGGCGATGTACAAAATCTTATTCGAAATGACCACTTCTTGCTTTCTGAAAAGCGCGCAAACGATGCGGTCATTGTTCCACAGCAGCACGCACTGTTTCGCTTGGTATATTGGATATGTATTAATAGAAAACCGTTATCAGCAACAAACGAATTCCACATATTCTCACCCACTTTTAGCTTCGCTTCTGTTTACTTTTTGTTCAACTGACTTCAGTCCATTGTATAAACCAATCAGTATGTCTGTGTATGTACAATGCTTCCGCCATTCAAACTTGAGTTTCATATTACGTGCCACAAATGTAAACAAATATCAAATTCACTAGTTCATTTTTCCACAACCCTCATATCCACCCCCACAAATTCGCTGTGCAACAAAGCCGAAAAACTCCCTTATCACTTGTTTTCCACCCCTTTTTCGTTGGGTTGCCAAACCACACTGCTCCACAGGACAGCCTTCCACTGCGCAACAGCAAGTCCGAGTGTCAAGAGCGCTGACACTCAGCATAACAACATGTGGCAAAGGCAAAGTGCGGTATAACGGCATCAAGAAGGCAGTAATCGTCAGTCTAACAACCGAAGTGTGGGCATTCAGTTTTTCTTCTAAGTTTGCTTATTGCATTTCATTCTAGAGTTTATTTTTCGCTTTTTAATTGCAATTTAAACAAATTGCAGAATAGTTATACAACGCAAAAGCAACAAAGCTAATATATACTAAGTAACGTGGCGAAGGAAATATGCAATGCATTCACCGATAAACGCTTTCGAGTTGAATGAGCGTCTGATGACCGCAGTACAGACGGGCAACTTCCATGGCGTGCTCGATTGTCTGATGGAGGGTGCCCGGGCAACCATTGTTTCCACATCGTGTGGGCGTACAGCTGTTGGCACCGCGGCGCTGGTGGGTGATGCTGAAATCCTTGAGCTGCTGATACAATCCTGTGAAGAACCTGATTTGGATATATTTAACAGAAGTGAGTGACCAAGCAGATACATACATACATATGTATTTATGAGTGTGTATGTATAAATAATAGAAAAAATCGATATGTGCATAGGATGAAAGGATAGGGCTTTTGAACTCAGCTGTTTATTTTAATATATTCATACTGAATTCATATCTCTTAAGATAATTTTTACCGAAAAAGACTAACTCCAACGAATAAACCTACAAGTCGTACCCGAGTTCGCAATAAACGAGTACTATATAACAAAGAGAAAATATAAATCCTTATCTCGTTATCAACCGCCATTTCCCCCCAAGATTAACCGACTGATAAGGAACTGCACTTTAACTCATTAAACAACTATCTTCTTAACTGCGAAAACTGTGCCTATACCTCGTTCAAAGCACAAATTTAACAAGTAAGGAAGAGCTCAGCTCAGGTATAACTGAACATTTCATACTCTTGAAACTTGCAAGGATTAAAGCCGGGGTAATACTTTCAGGTACATTAAGCTTGTTGGTTATGTGGGGACTAGGGCGAGATTTCACCCCATTTTATTCAATATAAGCACAAAAATGCACCGTTAGGAGAACATGCTCTCTCAATTGTATTAAAATAGCTCACATATACGCCGATATTAGCTATTTAAAGTCACCCGGACTTAGTCCGATTTCACGTAAGTTGGTTTAAATCGATCGGTCTGTTCCCTAGATACGTGATTTCACCTAAAAGTGAGCGTGGCCACGGCCTTCGTCCTATATTTACCCCGGCTTCCATGAAGCCCTCTCATACCTTCTCAGGTGTAAGATGTTATGTCTCTGGCACATTTAGTTATTCATTTATCGCTCTTTTAGTAGTTTTTAACAGTACCATTATATGGGAACTGTGCGAGGTTGTCATCCGATTTAATCCATTTCCACACTATTTTGTTTCACCAATCGTTACAATTCCTTAAAAACTTTCAAAATAGGCTCCTTCTGCGTCGATGTAGCGCTTCCAGCGCGATTTCCAAGCATTGAAGGCGTCACGGAAGGCATTCTGCGGAATAGCCTTGAGAGCCGAGGTGCATGCTGCTTGGATCTCCTCTGTCGTCTCAAAACTCGGAAGATTGCTTCTTTGTTTCGAGACCATACTCGAAGATCCAAGACTCGTCACCTGTGATTACATTATTCAAAAATAAGGGTCACTTTCACACATGTTCAAATTTTCTTGGCACACTTCAACTCGCCGCAATATGTGCTCGTCAATGAGTACTTTTGTGGCCATCTTCGCGTACACCTTGCGCATGTTCAAGTGCTCCGTCACAATATCATGAACAACAGATTTTAATAAATTCATCAACTGGGCAATTAAACAAATACTTAGTCGACGGTCTGAATTCGAAACTTTGCGCACACGTGTCACAATGTCGGTGTTTGTCGAAGTCGTAGGTCTTCCAGCACGGTCCCCTCTTCCCGGGCCTCCAAAACGGTCTGGTGCCACCGAAACATACCACTTCTTGGGTAAGCCTGATTGATTTACCGAGTTTCACACAGAATTTGATCAGGTACCTCTGCTCTAACGAACGCAGCATTTTTAGCTTGCGCCACTCACAGTAACATATCGCACGAAAATGTTTGTCTTGACTCTCTAGGTGCTCGGCGACAACTGACTAGCCGCTCGTTCGTTAGCTAGGAACGCACACTACCGAATCCAGTCGGTGCGCACACGCTCCGAAGTACAGTCGCGGCGGAAGAAAATCAGTCCTATTACTTTCCGGGCAAACCCTGTATATTTTATAGGGCTCTAACGTTTCCTTCTGAATGTTACAAAGAGACACAGGTGTAAAGAGGTGTAAAGAGACTTTATATCAGTTGGTGTTTCGAAGCGCCAAGCTTTGGATGTGATAAATATACCATTGAGACGATTGAATGTGCACTGGGATTTCGGTTAGGAGAAATGAGCTGATCCATAACTTAACATTTTATATTTCTTAATCTAATACATATATCACTCCTTTTTTCGGTACACAGACCACTCAAACTCGTTTGAAATGGAAACAGAGTGCACCCCGGACGGCATGGATAACCTCGAGTGGGAGGATGAATTTATCGAAAACTGCAACGATTGTGAGCAAAGTAGTGGAGAGCACGTTGCACAGGATGCTGAAGACACTTCTCTCTATTATTATTATGCCAAAACGTTCGAACGTACCGGTGCCATTATCACGCGCATGGATGAGCCATATGCTGTCGCCACAAACTGCGGACACCAGCAAGATGTACATCGCGCCGATGCGCTGCTGATGACACCGCTACATTATGCCGCCGCTTGTGGACACGTGGAGTGTGTGCGAGTATTACTCTCACATGGCGCCGCAGTGGATGCCGTTAATAGTGACGGTTACACACCATTACATGTGGGCGTGGCCTATGCGGAAGTGGCTCACATGCTGCTGAAACACGGCGCCAATCCGAATTTAAAGACGCTAAACACCGGTGAAACAGCGCTGCATTTGGCTATAAGGAATCATTCCGTGGCAGTGGTAAGTTCATTGCTACGTACGCATAATTTTTGCTAATAAAAAATCCGTTCATTTCAGGCCAATGTTATTTTGCAAACAAATATGAATATCAACGAAACGGATGACATCGATCAGACGCCGCTGATGTGCGCCATAGTGGCTAACTTGGACGGTCTTGCGACGACACTGATCGAACGCAGCGCACGCATCAACCTGCAGGACAAGGAGGGACACAACGCGCTCTACTACGCGGTCGTGCAGAATAATGTGCCGCTCACAGTGTGTTTGTTGAAACGTGGCGCCCGGCGCATCACTTCCCATTACCTGCTGCACCATTGCGTACGCTACAGCATGCGCGAGATGGCTGAGACCCTAATCAGCCACGGCGATAGCTTGAATGTGCGCAACAAGGATGGCCTCACACCCATTCTGATCGCAATACTCAGCCAAAAGATCGATATGCTGGAGTTCTTGCTGCGCGTGGCCACGGCGCAACAATCACAAGGCAACACGATAGTTGACACGGTCGAAAACGAGTTGCTCATCGCCGTGCAATATATAGATACCGTACAGGACTTCATACCCATTGCGCGCATATTGTTCGCACATAGTGAGGGGCGTTGGATGTGTGCTTCGTTTACTTCGATGTCGTGGTCGTGTTACATTCCCTATTGCCAGACGCCACTGGCGCGCGCTGTTATGCTCAACAAATTCGATATCGCCGAGTTTTTGGTCAAAGAGGGCGTAGACATAACACAGGTATGTGGCGATCATGGCATCAATCATTTGCGGGCTACAAATGCGTCCGGTGCTTTGGAGTTCGCCAAATTGCTGGGTGAGCGAATAATTTCACACTTTAAATAAAAAAGGAAATAGTTTTATTATATTTTCTATGCTTTATAGTACACACTGGCTACAAATTCCCGATACTGCGTACCGAGTTAGCCAATAAATGGACCGACGAGCGACGTCACTTCGAAGTGGAAATGTTTCGGTTGTGCAGCACACCATTGTCACTGCAATCGCTATGTCGAATTGTGATAAGGAATCAACTTTTAGGCCTGCTCAGCGGTTCGGCCGCGATAAGACAACGATACTCAACAACGAAGCGTGAATCGAGTTTGTGTCGTATGATAAGCCTTTTGGGTGTACCAAAGATACTTCAAAAGTATTTATACGAGTTCGATGACTGCGCGTCTGTGATGAAAAATACCTGTAATGTGGATGGCGGTGGTTAGCATGAAAAGTAAGGCTGTTATATATGTATAAGTGGATAGTTCATAAAGTTTATTTAGGATTAAGATAGGATTTCACACAATAATATTGGGTTGATGAACGAGTAAACTATTTTGCTCAGCGTATGTGTAGTACCCATCTTAAATATTACTGAGAGCCATTAATTACGCGTAAAAGGGTTGGATTAAAGGTACACTTAACCTAAAAACAATTTGGGAGTTAGAAGATCGCTTTTCAAAGCTGATCACGAAATATTAGTGTATTCATATATTGATATTGTAAGTTTCAAAACTTACTTCCAGTCATCAGTTGGTATTTTTCGATCACCATAGACTAGGCATTATTAAAGTATGGCGGTTTGAACAGCTCGTCAATTAGGCTGGGGTTTAGGTTATAGTCAGTGGCACAAAAAATTACCAATTCCAAATAATTTTATTGCCCGTAAATTATTTTATTTTTAAGTGTAAAAACATTGCATCTTTATGTATGGGTTTGACTTGACTTTCCAGAAATTTGACAAAAAATTAATAATTTTAGAAGTAATGGCTGTTTGTATGCATACAGTTCCAACCGAAGCTTATTGAGGTTTCCATTGCTAATTCTTGATAATTCATCAAAATCAAACGCACAAAAAATAAGTTTTAGTGATGGGTAATCTAGTGCCTGATCGAAGCTTTTTTGCAATTGTTTTTCATGTTTTCAAAAATCTGTTTAAAATTCATTGAAATCTACCGAGCGGTTTTCAAGCTACAATAGTCTAAAATTCAAAAACCATGGTTTTGAAAAAAACGCATTTGAAGTTTTACACGAACATTCCAGAGCACCCAATAACCCTTTGCTGATTATCGAATAACTCGAAAAGTATTGTCGGATGTATAAAGGTCGAAAAAAAGTAAATTTTCCAGAATTTTTTCTGAGACTATTTTTAAATTTATTGTTCCAAAAATTTGTACACATATTACGGTATCTTTTAACTGTATTTGAAGACTTAGTATTAGTAAAAATATTTACTTGGAAAGAAACTACAGCTGATTTCCGGCAGCTCCTCTCAAAAAAAACACGGTTTGCGATGGCCACTATACCTCTGAGTTGGATCCTCTGAAATTAAAAAACCAAACAGATTTCGTTAAAGCAATGTCAAATCTAGTAAAGCAAATTGAAGGAATAAGAAAAATTAATTGACAAAATGACGGTTCCTGAAAAAAAAAATCGATTTTTGACTAAAATTTCGGACTTAAATTTTTTATAAAAAAATATTAATCGATGAGAAAAAATCTTTCGTTTAAATACTAAAAAATATATTTAAGAAGCTTGTGTTAAAATTTGAGACAAATCGGTTTAGTTCAGCTGTTTTCGAGTAATGTTGGTCACCGATATTGAAAACACCATTTTGAAAAAAACGCGTATAAAGTTTGGTCCTTTTCAAATTTGCGTGTAACTTTGAAAATATTCATTGGAACGATATGAAATTTTCAGTGTGTGTTCTTAAATATATTTATATTAAGAAAATAAAAAAAAAATATTTGAAAATTCTAACTGTATATTACCCCTTAAAATGCTAATTGTTTTGAAAATTTTGACATACCCTAACCCCTTTTATGAGCTGATGAGCAGAGATTAGCGTACATTTATATGTCTTGCAATTGAAGACCGGGAAATGGCTCCTATGCCCTTAAGGTTTAAAGAAACGAAACATACATACTTACATATTTACGTATATGTACATAGTTTTAAACAAAAGCATAAATACATTATAGTAATAGGTTCGGCACATTTCAAGTGTTCCTTAGGTAAACCCTTTTATCGACATAGAGGTACCCCAATTAAAGATTGCATTTGAAACTAAATGTTAACAAAAAAATAAGCATACTTACTTACTATGACGTTGTTGTTCTACCGTAGTCGCATAGTAGAAATGCATTGTAGAATACAGCAGAAGAATAACAAACATGCATATTTATCATTTTGAAAATTTTATATATATAGATATCAAATTTTATTCGTTTTTGAAATGCAATTATGTATTTTAAAAATGATTTTTAAACTTTCTCACATCATTTATACAGTGTTTTAAGAAAAGTAAATATAAAATACAACATTTTGAATACAACTCAACATACATGCATACATATGTACATATGTAGTTTGTATGTATGTAATATAATACGCATATAAATGGTTACATACATGATAAAAGCTCAATAGGTGCAACAAACACATAATTCCAACCTCATCACATTAATAAGATCTCGTAGCGTGTAGTTAAAAATATATTATAGCATATACATACGAGTAATATAAAGTTGTAGTTTAATTAATAAACAAAAAATAAACGTCAACAGGTGAGCGTGTGCTACATTTGTAAGGCCAAAGTTCCAATTAAGCAATCGAGTCAATAAAACATTGCAATACATCCAAATATCTAAAATGCCAAACTTTTATTCCAACAATGTTTTCGAAACAACTGTACTTGGTTTCCTAAATAAAATGCAGTTTTCTTATATTTTAAACTAATAAAATACTACAAAACGGATTAGTATACATATATGTATGTATATATGTTAACCAAAGTGCGCCACATCGAAATCAATGTATGCCTCTGTGTAAAAATGCAGCTAAGATTTCGCTTTTGCGTCTTTGCTTGATACTTTTTTTCAACTAATTATGCTTCGGTCGCAATTTCTGTTTGCTTTAGTTACTTTGTATGCTCCTTCACTTTGACTCTAAGGCTTAAGTAATATTTTGAAATCGTCGTTGGCATTCTCCATTATATATTCGTAGGGGATTTTCTCTTTCTTATCCTTGATTTCCTTCAATTTCGGATCCTGTTCCAACAAAAATTTACAAACATCCAAGTGTCCACGGATAGCAGCACGATGCAGCGCAGTCTGCCCATATTCATCCTGCAGCTGGAGATTAGCTTTCGCAGCAACCAGTAATTTCACAACATTTAGATGACCTGAAACAGCAACACAAAATTTCATTAATTGGAATATTAATTAATGGCGTGCAATAAATATAATTACCCATCATGGCAGCGCGATGCAAGGCTGTGGCGCCCGCCTTGGTAATGGCATCCACATCGGCTTTGCCATCTTCGATTAGCATTTTGCAAATTTCCACGTTGCCATTGCGCGCTGCATAATGGAGCGCAGTGTAGTCGAAATCATCGCGGTCCATGGATTTTCCGCGCCCAATGAAATTGCGCACGCGCTCCGGCTCATTGTAGATGGCTGAAGGAAAAGAAAAGTAAACCGATAAAAGAAGATTTTAAGCGAGATCAACCTGCTAATTCACAAGTGAGCGAAGAAATATTGGAGACTGGAAAAAATTTTAATGATAAACTGAGTCGATTTAGACATGCCCGACTGTCTGTGTACACGTGTGTTAATCGCTCAGTTTTTGAGATATCGATCTGAAATTTAACACAAATATTTTTCTCTCCAAGAAGCTGCTCATTAATCGGAATCATAAAAACCGTTCCCGCGACAGTCGGATCTGAGTAACCAGAACGGATCCGGATTTTTATGCGGCCAAGGACTGTCAACTCGGCACCTCGAATTTACTCCAGGAATGTTTTCTGTCGAGATCAACAACTACAAACAGTCGGGTCTAAGTAATCGGAACGGACCCGGATTTTTATCCGACCAAGGACTGTCAACTCGGCACCTCGAAATTACTTCAAGAATGTTTTCTGCCGCTATAACAACAACAATAACAACAAAGTCGATAAAAATTCAGCATTTATATGGAAAGTTTTTGCATTTGACAAGACATTCTCACGAAATTTGGCAAGTATAATTCTCCAAGGCAACAGAATAATTTCCGAAGAAATTGTTCAGATCGGACCATAACATATAACTGTCATACAAACTGATCGCTCAAAATCGAGATATAGATCTTTTTATACCCTTTTACGCTATAAGAAATGCACCTGTGTAGGGTATACTAGCTTCGGTGCAACCGAAGTGACGTTTTTTTCTTCAGGAATACTTTAGTTGATATTATAGAAAAATAGTTTTTAAAGTTTTAGTTTGAATTTCGTTCAATCGCACCTGCATTCCAGATTCCGCGATCGAATTCCATATCAGTTAGCGTTTGCTGCGCTGGCGCCGCCTGCTTGTGACACTTGCAGTGATCTGCGTCATGTTGATCCATTTTTACTAAATGTTTATAATTTTACTTTTTAAGTTCTTTTGAATTTTGTTCGATTTGTGTATGTATATTTCTAATGTGTGCTTTTCAATGTTTATGAGTTGAACCAATTTGCGTTTTTAATTTCGCTTTTAGCTAAATGAGAAATTCAACACTTATTTTGGGGGTTTTGGAAAAAAGTTGTTTTTTTTTTAACTCCTAACAAAGAAAAATAATATGTTTACAATTTTCTTAAACTTTTAGTTTTATACGTATGTTTTTAGTATTAAATATTTGTTGAATACACTAGATATTTTCATTATTCTTTTTGTATAGCATAGCATTTATGTAAATCTGTCGGTTTTGTCTTTTTGTTAACAGTTAAATTTGCAAATTTCAATAAGTAATATTAAACTTTAGTTGTTCGGCTGTCATGCTACGAAGAAAGGTGATTTAAATTTCACGTTGCATAGTCCAACTGATCTCCGCCTCACCACAACTACAAATCACTTTATAGCTCAATTGCGCCAATGTGTTTACCATATCCATCGGTGGTATCGTTACCATTACACCATTCACGGCACCCTTTAAACCGTTACCGAAACGTTTGGACAACGCTTGGATTTCCGTATCGTTAAGACCGAACACGGCGCATGAGCGATCGTGCAGCGAGCCCTTCACCGTCACATAAGTGTAGTTCTCTTCGTTTTGTACAATGGGTACGGGTATGGTAACAACATTCGCCACCGAATTCGGCACGGAGTTTGTTGAGGTCGCCGTCTGGGCAGCCACCGATGATGTAGCTGTGGTGGTGACGTAATTAACGGCTGCTGCTGCAGCACCGATGTTGGTGTTCGGGTTGCTGGGGGCGGGTTGCGCCTCTGCGGGCACAGCCTGTGCGGGCGCTTGTGTTGGTATTTGGGCGTCCATTTTTTGCAACACTTGTTTCTTTAGTTTTTGTTCAACTTGTCACTATGCTTTGGTTGGTGGAAAATTTAGTTTAAATGCAATTTAATAATAAAACAAAAAACGAAGAATTTAAAAGTATAAAACTTAATTTCTTCTAAAGTCTTTTTTTATGATTTCAACAAAATTACTTCTAAAGTATTTTGCTTTCTTTCACTACTATGCGCGTTTAGCACAGCGATAGCTTTTTGATATTGTTGTACTATGTAATTACTAAAATTGTTTCGTTTGCACTCGTTTGTTGAAACTGATTTGTTCTAACTTTGCGCGCGCACTTTTTCGTAGTGCAACGTTATTTTTTGTTGTTGTGCAATCTCTTTAATCCACCTCCTTTTGACTTTTTGCATATGTTTTTCTCGTGGCGGGGAGATCAGAGGCTAGTCACGAGCTTTCGTTAGAAATCACATATAGAGATACATATGTATGTATATTTTATGTTTACTTTATTTAATTTCTTATTCAGGCGAGTCAACTTTGTGATAGCTGCCCAAACCAGCTGCTTCGCGTCCTATATTCGAAAGATTCTCACGCACAACGGATTCTGTTTCTAGCGGCTCTGGTTCGTGGAACTCTTTGCGCATAGTCCACATATACTCGTTGTAGTCCTGCTTAACGGATGTTGAGGAGGAAGCGACCACACGAAAACCTAAAATCTAAAAACAATCAAAAATTAGTTGAAATATATTGAAAGATGAAGTCAGGAAAACATATTGTCAGCTCAATTATATTGGATATATATACTTATATATATGTATGTACATAAGTGTGCCTTAATACAATTTTTTTAATCAATTTCTTATTACTATATTTATTATTTTAAATTGTTTCTACTATGTTTAATCACTCTTTTTCATAGAAGGACATTTGCGACTCTTTTACTAACTTTTTTGTATTTACAATTTTGTTACAGCAAAAAATTAAAATAACCGCATTTTATTCCACTAATATCGTAAAAATGCAAATATATAGGTCAACGTGGAATAATACAAATAAAGGATGCTATAAAATTTACATAGAAAAAGGCTTAATTCTGACCAACCAAAATGTATAACTGGGTTGCCACAAATGACAGTTGTCAGCAACAAATACATTTACATTTGCGTAAAAAACTAATAGTCGTGTTAATGACAGCGGTTTGAGTAGACTGGACTCATTAAGAATAACATGACACACCCGATTGCAATAAAAGGAAAATATTAACAGGTAAGGAAGCCTAAGTTTGGGTGTAATCGAACATTTCATACTCTTGCAATTTGCAAGGAACACAGCCGTGAAAAATACATTGAGGTGTCGGCAAAATTTCATATTCACAAATATAGTGAAAGAATTCGAAATCCATTATTCGACGAAATCGTGAAAGGATATCAATCAAATTCGGTATCTTACTAATTTATTGAAGGTCATGTTACTTAGTTTTAATACTATTTACTTCGTGTCAGCGAAAATTATATGAAAATGATACTCAAATGAGATATATCTGACATAAATTCAATCGAAGGTGAAGTTTTAATACAAGGACTGATGTGGAAAACGTCAACCAGAGTATCGGAATTAATATTTATTAGGAATGAACGGCTTAAAATCAGATGAAAAGTCAGAAATCACTGTATAGAGTATATTTAGGACAGAAAAAAGACTAGGATGATTGCATTAACTATTTACTAACGATTATAATTCACTTTATTGCCGATTGATTTTTATTCTGTAAAGTGAAAGATTCAGGAGGATGGAGTCATATGTAGAAGTTTACGCAAGTGAGGAAAGTTCTCTGTTTGCCATTCATCCCTTCCCAGGGTTCAGCGCTGGGTTTGGGACCCACCACTTAAAAAACGCCCCCAATGAAAACAAAACAACAGCCTCGGAAGTGAAAGTGAAAGAATCATATGGAATTTAAAATTGACCTATGTAGAAAGTAGCCATGGTTCTTGTCACGCATCAAATATGGTTGAAATTAGTGAATTAGGTTCCTTACATAAAATACTTAGCCCAAAGGTGGGCGGTGCCACACATTGTCCAATTTTGATACCGATTCTTATGAAACGCTTTCGTATCAGCGCGGGTGTAAAACTAAATACCTTCGACGGAGTTATTTTCTGTTACTAATTTTCATCATAACCGTTATATGGGGAATAGGAGTGATTAATAAGTGTTTTACTCATTTAGCAAGTTTGGTTGAAATAGCTTTTGTAGTTTGTGCGATAAGATATGAAAATCCAAAATAATAATTAGAGCAAAACTCTTCTTTCCTCCGCAACTTCTGCCGAACCACAGGCTTCTTATAAAATTCAATTCTTCATACTTTGCAATTTTCTATTTACCGAACAAATTTGCGGATAAAAGATAAAGTTCTTCAAATATTTACATTACGTTGTGTACAAAATTAAATAAATCTTATGTACCTCAAGCGCTGATAAGATTCGACATGGATGCACCAGATAAACTATTGTTGTCTCATCACTGTAACCGCCACATGAAAATTTATTCAACTGTTCAATTTCATCCGCTGTAAAAGATATAAAAACATTAATTTTATTGTAATGGGAAAATATTAAAACGTTTTTAAGAAATAAAAGTAGAAATAACAAATCAATTTGTATTAAAAACAACAATAATTTTTGAAGCTTTCGTAAAATTATAAAAATAAAAATGCCAGCAAATTTGTTTGGAAACTCGTTTGCGATATTGATAAATTAAGACCCAAATAAACAACTAAAAAAAGCTTTGCATAATACAAGCAAGTATAAAGTATCACGAGTGATAGATACAGAATATCGAACAAAAGCGGACTTAAACAATATAATAAAGAAATTCAAAGCAAATCACAAGTGATGTCATCACAATGAGTGACGATTGTAATTAACATTGTGGTGTTGGTGCTTGGCCACAACTATAGGTCTCGATCGAATTCAGGGCGAAGGATTACTTCATCGCAGGAATCAATAAAATGTCCACATACATATTTGCGGACACAACACAAAATTATACGAAATATTCAAAGATATATCGAATTTTATCAAGGAGTTCATTGACGTTTGCGTCAAAGCAAAATTTAGCAGCACAGTGTATGAGTATTTATATGTAAATACATATGTAAATGAACTTCATGACGACCGTTCTGGGGAAAACTGCAGTAATTGACAAAAGCAAACGAAAAATTAAGTCATTCACACGCACTAGCCTTCGTATTATGAACGTATTTAATTTACAAAACAAGTGAATCGTCACGAACTCTTTCTAAAGGTGTTTTTTTTTGTTTCACACAACTTGCACGGTATTGCAAATGTAAAATTTGTATAGTCAGCGTTAATCTTAATACGCAGAAACATAAATACACTTTCGACTTTAATTTAAACATTTTTCTTGTTTTGCAATACTAAAGTGCATGAACTTAGAACAAGTCAATCGGCGAGACGTACGAATAGAAGCATTTGAAGATTTGCAAATGGAACTAAACAGCTATGTAATATTGAAACGTTAATATTTTTTAGATTTTTCCACAAGTACATTGATATTACATATATGGTAAATTGATTTGTAGCTGCGGCTGCTTTTACTTTTACTGGGAACTAGCCAGCATATGGCACAAAAGCACTAAACGACGTCCGTGAATGGAATGAATTGGCATTAAATAAAATTGAAGTGAATGCTCCTCTCTCCATTCGGATAAAGTTGGCAAGCAGTAGCGCTGCTATTAAATTGTTGTTTGGCTGCGTTATTTAATTTTTGTTTTAATTTTGTTTCATGTTGATTTGTTTTGCTTGTTTTCTCCTGTTCTTTGCTCATGTCATTTGCCGGCGGTGCGTCATTCAGTGTATTTCACTGCAAAATATTGCATGGGTAAAGAGTATACATATATAAATTTACTTTAGTACATACAGTTGTCCACAAAAATATAGGAATGACCACATGAATAAAACGAAACTTTCAGTTTTAAATAAAAAAAATGCTTTTTGTCTAAAATATTTTGGATATGTATTAATATTTTCATAGCAAATATGTATGTGTTTGTATATATTTGAATTGAGTGTAAATATCATGTTATTTAAATCAACCGAAAAACTGGTTCCACATAAAATTAGAAGTATTCTATGTAGTATGGAAAAGTCTAAAAAAAATTAAAGTGAAATGGTTTCAAACCTTTAGATAATAAAATAATTAATATTTCACTTAATAGCTTATAATTTTTTGCAAATTGCCTGGAGTTTCTTTATCTCTAACGGTACTTTTCGTGTCCTTTTTGTTCTGTGACCCTATATCGAGATCGTCACAAAGACTAAGTGTTTATTTTTTATTTTTATTAGAAAACAATAACATTGGTCTCCGATAACTAGAAAAGCTGAACGAAAATAACAATCTTGAAAATGTGTTTCGTGTTTTAATGTTAATACCCCGTTATGTGTACGGCTTTGTACCTCATCAAATGCATGTGACAAAGGAAAGTTATGTAGCTAAATACATTTATAAAATTGGCACTCCTATTATTTTGTGCACAACTGTGCATATGTACTAAGCCGAAAGATATCATTTTTACATATCAGTTGGTTAACATTAAGTACGTGTATCTAAACACGCGCAGAAAACATAAAGGTACTGCGTGTACATACATACATACATATGTACATAGGATAGTAATTTTAACCGCATTAAGGTTATTTATTGAATTTGTATGGGACACACCTAGCGTGAAATTTCAAAAAAGTCCTTTTTCGCGTTTTGCGTATTTCAATAGTCGACACCTTTAAAAAGAATGTAACATTATATTTGAAATAAATATTTTTATGCATTTAGCTATTCCTTATGTCGTTATATTGTGCATACCTATAGCGTGTACATATAAATATGCATGAACTATTTAATCATTATGTAGCCACCGGATAAAAATGTCACACACCTGCGATAAACTGGACCGTGCATGGCTACATATGTATGTATGTATATGTACATATACTCATTATTTGTATATACCACCTTATCACAGCCAATGGTAGACACTAATTGCTTCTGTGAAGTAAAAGCAATGAAAACAAGTAAGAGCTAAATTCGGTTGTAACCGAACATTTTATACTCTCACAATTTCGAAAAGGCATTTTTTTAGGTATTGGCTAATTTAAAAAAAATACGTTATTACTTGAAGTTACCTAATGGATTACAATCATCTATCACTTTTTTCATTATTCAATAAATAAATATTTAATATACGTATGTCAATTAAACAAATTTCTCAGAAGTGAAATGGCATTATTAAGGACATTTGTGTTAAGTTGCATCTCTATAAAATGAAATTTAAAATTGATCGATATGGAACTCCTATAACACCTTACTAAATATAGGATGTGAAGTTTATGGCTTCTGACGTTTTTATTTAGTGACTTATCGAACTTTTAGTACATTTAAAATAATTAAAATCGCAGATGCTCCTTCCGACTCGCTGCAGCAAATTACAATTCTGTATATTTGGTTTTCGATTTAGGGTAGTTTCTGGGCATGAAGGTCCATTTCCGCCATAGTATGGTATTCTTATGGTACCAAGAAACACGTATACCAAGTTTCACCCAGATATCTCAATTTTTACTCAAATTACAGCTTGCACGGAAAGAGAACCGGAATTCAACATAAACATGACAATCAGTTTAGGTTTTACAAGCAATCATTACGCGAACAAAATAATAATACTCTGTAGCAACAAGTTGCTAGTGTAAAAAATTGAAAAAAATACAAACAAAACTTTTAGCGGCTTGATTAAGATAATTAGCATGTTTCAAGTAGAAAAAAAATCATATAGCAACAAAAGAGTTACAACTCAGGATATTTGAGCAAAACACAAATATTTAATGCGTTTATAGGTTTTCATTTGTTACCTTTTAGGCCGGAAACCAAGACACGCCAGGGATATTTATGGCTGTATGACGCTAAATTGCCGCGTATAATAATGTAAGGCATTTGTCCAATAACGATGGCGTCAGCTATACTCTAATTGTGAGAACACTTTAACAATAGCTACGGCGAAGAAACCTATGTATCAATTAATCAATCAATCACTTTATTGAGTAATGTAATGAATTGAGTAACGTAAGTCAGTAAATTAACATAAATTGTTCAGTTAGCAAATAAAGGTAAGACGACTTTAAATCTCATTGTCAAACATGTGCGAAAACTACGACCACCTTCAAACAATCACGACAAAGCTCCCAAACTAACTGATTTTCAATTATTAGTTCAGTAGTTACGATATGCTAAATGTAAGCTGTCTTAAAGCTTTTAGACCAGGCTTTTTTGCACAAAAGCTATTATACCCTTCACAAAAATAAAAATTTTCTACAAGAACAGTTCGATTTAAACAATTTCTTCGGGCATTGTATCATTGCTTTTAACAATAATCCATTCCAAAATTCATGAAGATTTCTTGTCAAATAAAGATGTTTTTCTAAAAGGATTGAATTTTGTTCAGTTTGTATACTGGCTATATGCTGTAGTGGTTCTATATATGCGATTCCAAAAAATTAACAGCTTCTTGGGGAGAAAAGGTCCTAGTTAAGGGTTCAACGTTTCCTTCTTATTGCTACAAACTTTTTGGTAAACTTTATGTACCCTGTTCAAGGTATAAAAATACAAGTAGTAAATGCTTCACTTGGGAATAATCTATGTATGTAGTTCGCTTTAATTATTTAGGCGGACAATATTGCATGACATTTATATTGCATGTTTCGAAGTACGTAATATTAAATATATATTAAATTGTGTGTACTGCTAGCGCTTTCCTTGGTTAGGCGCAATTTTAGCAAATTCTTATTCTATGCCAACATTTTTTACGTATTGGTCATAATAAAGTGATACATCATGCACATATGTACGTACATATTTTGGATGTATGAATACATAATTATAATAATTAACTATTTTTTAAGAATAATATAAAATTTCTGATAATAAACTTTATATTAATATTTCAGTGCCCCACTATATGTATACAACCTATAAAATATTCAGGAAACAGCAATATATAATTTTCACTTTAAATAAAAAATGGTAAAAGCTTGGAGTATATTTGGCTGCAAAAAGTCTGAAAGTCAAAATGAATAACCAAATAACCAGTTCTCTTTCGACCAATTGTCCAATTTTTTAATTTCAAGAGCATTGGTCGCAACTTTCACAATTTCATAAACACAAATAATTTTAATTCACTGTAGCCAAGATAATATATTAATTTAGATAAAATTACGCTGCTTAGATTGACTCACTTTATTAACATTTATTGTAGTTTTTCACCGCATTCGTGGTTGTTAATTTATAGTTGTGCTCTTGTTAAGATAAATATTTGTTATACCAAAATGCAAAATTTTTGTTGAAAAACTCCGAATTCACCAGATTTTCTATTAATTTAATTGTATTTTTCAGATGGCTTATTACTGATTCTCACTCAAATTTTTCTACATAAACGTCAGAAATAATAAAACAAAAATGGATAAATAATAATGCCCCATCTCCACTGCCAATAGATATTGCCAACCATCTGTCCGGTCTATTATCATTACAGTTAGCAATATTTTTGTGTGGGTATTTGTTATCATGCAATGATCATTTTCGGAATGGCGTCGCGTATGTATGTCTGTTCGAACTGCAGTAAACTGAGAAGAATGGAAAATATAATAAATCTATTTTTCGATAAATTTATATATATATTTAAAAAATTAGATCTGATATTTTATATGATTTAATACTATATTTAAATAATTTTTTGGAATACCCATTTACTAATTCAATAAGTAATATATCCACAGACATTTGCGTATACTAACAATTACTATGTACATATAAATAGTATTTAGATTTTAAATACTACTTTTAAAATTTCTGTTCTGTTGCTAAATTGCAATTTACGCAACCAAACATTAAATATTCTGTATGGCATGTAGAAATGACAGCAGCTGTCAAACCTTTAAATTGATTAGACATTGCTCAATATGAATTTCTATTGGCAAAATTGCCTGCAACATTTCTAGACATTGTCTATTGCCTGTCGAGCTACCCGTAATCAGTATTCAGTGTTGCTATTGCAAGATAGAAGATGTAATCGAAAGCGATAATAAATGGTAAGAGTTTTGTTCACGATAAAATGGATAAAATTTTAATTATTTGGACATACGCAATTAATTTGTAATCCGAACAGTTAATTATTGAAAAGCTGACTCCTAACCTTGTATGTTATTTTGTAATTAGTAAACTTCACGTTTTATTCTCGTCAAGTTATAAAGTTAACTGAGAATTGAAAGATGTTAGCAAAAAAAGTTTCTTTATAATAAAGCTTTTTTATTCGCACCCCATTGCTCTATTTATATATAATTAAATATTTGTTTTCTTAAAATTTCTGGCATATATTATTAAAGAGATTTATATAAATGTAATGGAAAAATTATGTTTACTTGATAACAATTTTTCGATAAATAATTAAGAGATTTAACATATCTGGTGTTGACGGAAGAGCCTTCCGATTAATGTGTTCATTCCTTTCTTTTTGCTCATGTTTTCATATATAAACAAACAGATAACTGAGTCAAATAGATCAAAAATAACTAAACAATTTTAAAAATAAGCATTTGGTGTATATTCTAATAACATGAGTGCGGTTTTAATCAATTGAATGGCTGTTCATGAAAGTAACGGAGGAACCATTAAAAAGCTTACGCGAAGGTTTTGTAAAAATATCTAATATTGAAACAATGTTATAATAAAATTACAATACCGAATGGCATCGGAAACTTAGCAGTGCAGTTTTATATATATACATACACCCATTATACCCATATTATTTATATTACATACCTACAGGATGCTGTAGTACGAAGAGCAACTATAAAAAATATCTATACATCACTAAAAGAAAATATACAATATTTTAGTCTCAACACAATTTTTCACTGAGGAGCATTATCGCCGGTAGCCAGAGCTTGCCTATAGTTACATAAATTTCCATATACACGCTCCCTAATTTCAATGTATATGCTGTGAGACAGTTGATGAGCGATCAGCAGCTGTAGCGGACAATTGAGAGCATTTTACATTTGTTTGCAAAATTAACGTGTGGCATTAATATTGAAAATAATAGCTAATGAAGTTTACAAAGTGAATCTATAAACCAAAGAGAATATTTCTTAATACCAGCACCTTGAAAGTACCATATTGCCAATATAAATATTTCAAGTATTTGAATTTTAAAGTGGTGACGAAGTCAAATTCCTTTTACTCAAATAGGCTTAGTGTATATAAATCTACAGAGAAAAACAGTCGCACACGCAAGTGGCAAAGGCCTTGGTCTACAAGAAAGATTAAAGTGAAATTCATATCAAAATATGTCGCACCTAGGAATTTTCTTTTTGTTGCTAGCTTTTGTGCTTGTTGTTAACTCTATACCAGCGTATGCAGGGGTCGCACACGCTCATAAACACGAAAAACATAATAGTAAAGAACGGCTTAAGGATGGAATATATGCTGGACGTGATGCACATCATCATGAAGACGGTGACCATAACGTGGAATTTGATCATGAAGCAATAATAGGTGAGTGAAAATTGTATTTTTATACATAGGTAGTTCAAATTTTTAAAATTATCAAATTGAAAAAGATTATTTTTCCATATATTTGCTAAAATTTTCTTAAAAACTTAATATTAGGTACTAAATCAATTTATTATTTAACTTAGAAAAAGTATTAGCATTCATTAAACCTTCCGCCAGTAAAACAGACATAAAAGCATAAAAGTTGCGCTACAAAAATTTTTTGAATTCCCTTAATAAAACAAATTTTTAGATATAAAGTTACGAAATATAAAATATACAAGCGCAAAAACTGCAAATGTGACAAAAAATACCTTGCTGGCTTTATGAGCAGATTCTTTAAGAATTTATTAACTTCCTATATCTCACAACGATTTTGTTGTTGTTGTTGGCATTACCAATGTTTTGAGGGGACGTGTCAATTGTTTATACACGTGTGTTTCTATTATTTCGAACCTATTTATGCATACACATGTTGTATAAGTTATTAAAGAGAAAAAATGGAGGAAAAAAAACTTCCGCATAAACATTCTTTAGAAATTGTAATTTTACTAAAAATTATGTATACCGGTTTTTCTCCTTTCCTCTTTCAGGCAGCCTCAAAGAAGCAAAGGAATTCGACAAACTTACACCTGAGGAGTCCAAAAAGCGATTGCTTGTACTTATAAAATTAATGGATTTAAATAAGGATGGCTTTGTTGAGCGTCATGAGCTAAAAGCTTGGATTTTAAGGTCTTTTAAGTGAGTTTTATGTTGTTGATTAATGCTTTCATTATCTTCATTCTAAAAAAGCACTAAATATTACTTTAAATTTTAAAACATCACGACTATCACGTGCCTCTGCTTGCCGGTAAAAATTCAAATTAACTTACATAATTTGCATAGTATAAAGGTTTATTAACCTCACTGCAATGCCGTTGGTCTATTCTTTTTATAATAGTGGTACAAACAGATACACATATATTATATTATCCAGTATTACAAATGATTATACATGTACATAGTTACACATATAGATCAGCGAGCTTAGTACTATTAACGTGTGTAAAAATTTTTTGTTAAAAGCTTTCTAAGCTGCTTTCGGCAATATTTCTTTATTCATTGCCTTTGTAGTTATTTATTTATTCATTATCTTTGGGGTTAGGTGTAGTCAGAGAATTTTAATTTTTTCCCCAGTAAATAATTTATTTTATAAAGGTACAACCCATCATTATATAAAGCTTCGACTTGACGACAAAATTAAAAAAAAAATAATAATTTTCGAAGCTTTTTTTATGTTAACAAAATGGCGTCCTCGTGAAAATGTATTCCAGATATTCGGGGAAAAACCAACAGTCAATTTTTATCTTTCGACCAGGCAGTAGTTATCAAAAAGTTATAATAATTTTTTTGAAATTGCCTAGCGATTTTTGAGCTTCAGTGGTTACCATTAAAAAAACACATATGGAGTTTTACACGAACGTTCCATAACGCCTGAGAACCCATTGCTAATTATCGAATAACTCAAAAAGCATTCGTCGGATTTACTTAAAATTCAGAAAATATATGTATTTACGTATGTATGTAATATCTTAAATTTGTTGGAAAATTCGGACTATCCCTAACCCCTTATATAAGCTTAAGGCACCCAATTGCTTTAATAACAAAGTATTTACAAAATAACAAAACCTATTAATATATCTTAAATAAATTTAATAACTTAAATATGTTATCTAATAATTTCAATTTCAAAAACAGAAAACTTGGTGAAGAGGAAGCAGCAGATCGTTTGGAGGAAATCGATGTGGATGGTGATGGAAAGGTCACATGGAAGGAATATCTTAAAGATACTTTCGAAATGGAAAATGAAGACGAGAAAAAGGAATTAATTGATTTTGATAGCTACGATGAAGAAAAAGAAATGATTAAATCAGATAAGGAGCTATTTAATGCAGCAGATTTGAATAAAGATGGCGCATTGGATTCAAAAGAATATGTGCTTTTTTATTCACCAGAAGAACATCCAGAAATGTTACCTATCGTATTGGAACACACGCTACGTGAGAAAGATACCAACCATAATGGTGAAATAGATTATGCGGAATTTATTGGCAGTGCAGGTCAAGATCGTAGCCGCGAATGGTTAGTGGAAGAAAAAGATCGTTTCGATCATTTGGATGAGAATGAGGATGGTCTACTAACCGGTAATGAAGTACTCAACTGGGTGGTGCCAAATAGCGAGGCTATAGCTACGGATGAGGTCGATCATTTATTTGTATCGACAGATGAAGATCATGATGATCGCTTAAGCTATTTGGAAATACTAAACAATTACGACACATTCGTTGGCAGTGAAGCTACGGATTATGGCGATCATTTAGAGAATATAAATCATTTCCTTGACGAGCTATAAGCGGACAAATTAAACAGCGGTTTTAATAAAATTTGCGTTTAATGCCATATTTATTGCAACTCCAAACGCTTGCCCAAACGTACAATAGCAAATTGTGTTTTAGATTTTCGTTTAGAAAAGTATATACATAATTATTATTAATTAATTAGTGTAGTTTTATTATTTCTTAATCCTCCTCCACCTACTTGTATGTAAAATAGAATTTTCTAAGTATTTATTGTACAGTAATAAGAATCAATAAATTCACCACCACCACTATATTGTGTTTATTTCTAAAAACCAGCAAAAAGTTTACTTCGGTTGCACTGAAGCCACAATACAAAATACTCCATACCAGAACTTGGTTTTATCGATTAGTCTGTATGGCAGCTATACGTTACAGTGTTTGTTCGGAGTTTATATAATACATAAAATAATAATCTGTGCCAAATTTCGGAAAATACATATGTATCTTGTAAAATAAAACAGTTTTCACAAGAAGTAGATTTTGATCGTTTAGTTTACCCACCTGAATGCTTTCAGTACAATTGAGACACTTTCCCGCTTATTTAGACACACATAGTTTTTTATTAGACATTAATAGCTTTGTAATGCGTGTTGTTGAATATTTTTCACATTTGAACAAATAACTTAACTAATTACAATTATTTTCTAAAATTGCTGACTGCCGATGGCGTTTTTATTTTTGCGCTAACAGTGCCACAACTTACATATGTATATGACTAGAAATTCACCCAATTCCGCTTTCGATAATTTACATTTTTCAATATTAAAGCCTTGCATATTTGCAAAACGTTTTAAATAGTTTTAGGATAGGCGAAAAATTTTTTTAACTGAAATGAACAAAATAAAAAGCAACATAGTAACAGAGTTATTCAGTAAAAAACAAAATTTTCGTTTAAAAAGTAAACTAATTACAAAGAAGGGTCAAAGTGGTAAAGTGTACTATATTTATTTACTTAAACACAATTTATTTCATACTTTGTATACAATTTACAAAATAACTGAACATTAACCGCAATGCAAATGCATACTAATACAATCTTACAAGTTATCACAATATTGCACCGAATAGGCCTTTTTTAAATAATTTTACGCTAAGTTTATTTATATGGAATGGGCATACAAACGTCAAATAAAGTAAAGTTATCGAAATGCTTTCCGATTAATTTACAAATAACAATTTAAAGAAAAAAACATTAACTTCCTTCACAAATAAAGAAGTTTCTTTACAAGAACAAAAATTTTGATTGGCCGGTTTGTATATCTCAAAAACTGAGAGATTAATTCGCGTATATTCAGACGGACATGACTAAAACGGTTCAGCTCTTTACGCTGACATATAACTACATACATATGTATATATCGATTCCAAATACCTTTATATTATAACATAAAACAAAAAAGACATGAATTTACAAGCAAAGAGGAGAATGTTATAATAATAATACTGATTGAAATAAAAGTGATTTGGAATTAGATGTCATAGAAAGTGCAATTTAAAACTGCTTTTATGATAAAAAAAATGTATCAAATCTAAAAACAAATATTAAAATATAAAAATCACATCGAATATAAAAAAAATACATCTTTTATAGATTAAATTTTACTATATACCTATATATTTTTATTTTAAATATTTTTTTATGTTTTTGTCAAACGTTTATTGGTCATCATTCATTTCTTCGCCTATTTTTTGCGATTGCATTCAAGTTTTCCTAAGTTTTATTTTTTTTTTAATAAATGCAAGTCTAATTATTGTTTTTGTTTACAACTAATATTTATTTGTAGTGACTAGCTTTTATGTAGTTATAAGCTTCAAATACTATATATGTACATGCACACATTTGTTCACATTTTGTTGACTTGACAGTACATAAACTTTAATTAAAAAGTTTATGCGACATTTCCGTGCTTATTTGTATGTGGGTCTTAGTTGTGAATTTACCATATACTCGAAGCAACTGAAGACAGACAGAATTGCTTACATACAAATGCATATGTATGTATATCTGGCAATATATGTAAGTGCGAGCTTAGTATGGCACGGCGGACTTCACGGATTCTAAAATTATGCACTAAGATTTATATTACATTTGTCAAAAATTCTTATTATTCATTTGTTTTAAACAATATTTCGCTTTAAAAATTAATTAAAATCAAAGTCAAACTCAAATTTTAATCATTAAAATAATTTAAAAAATTTAGAAAAATTACTGAATGCGCCCTAAATTATGCACTGACTTTCTATTTACGTTATTTCCGCGTTGAGCTTTGTGCTTCAAAGTAGAAAAGCGATTTTAAACGCCTTTTGGCAATAACTATTTATGTACAAGGTGCGGCCAGCTGCACAAGTGGCTGAACGTTACAAGGCTGAAGATGGTACTATTTAAAGAGCATAAGACTCTCGAATGTTTACGTTTTTTAGATTTCTCATTAACATGATTAAAAATTATTAATTAATATTAATGATTATTTTAATTATGAATAGATGGTGTACCGAATTGCGTTCTGAACTACCGCCGATAATGTGTTGTCATAGCTTTGTTTTTCACTTGTATGTAAATTTGACATTCTTGTCAATTAGCTTACACCCATGTTCTCATGTATTTTATACCAAATTAATTACATGGCGGATTGTTCATATGCTGATAAGAGTGATTTGAAGCAGTTTTAAAAATTAGTTCAAATGTTCCAGCAAACAAGGACGCATATATAATTATAAACTATATTTACAATATTCAATTTGTATAAATACACACACACACACACTCATATACCCATGTTAGTACCACCGTTCGTTTAGTATTACTCCAAATCCCACTTACGCAGTGTCAGCTGTTACAATTTAAAAATCGCATAAAATGTCATAGTTGTCCACTTGGCGCAGTGGCGCCACATCGTTCACCACTTCGCTCAAATATTGCGTAATGAGTGGTGGCAATTTCAATTTTACCAAATCCTCTCTCGTCTTGACGTGCTTAATAATTTCGGCTCGACAACGATCTTGCAGATTTACAAAATCCCGCCGCGTACATTTCAGTGTCATTTCAGTTTTCGCAGCAGTCGAGCAGACAATCGGATATAGCGGTTCCTTGATCTGCATTGATTATTATATATTATGTATGTATAGATATTGAAATTACGATATTTAATAGTTTTGCTTACCTTATCTAGACCCCTAAAAGCTACACCCAAACATTTGCCATCTTTGTAGTAGCTGAGCGTACCCTCGATGCCATCGAAGAGCACGCCTATAACTGTGGGGTGATTTTCTTTGAAACGTTTAGTGTACAGCAGCGCTACACCTTTGTGCCAAAGCACACCCTTGTGCGATAGACCCCAGCCATGTTCATTCTCACCGAGCATATTCCGAAAGGAGTTGGCGTGTAGTCCTGCAATGTTAGAATCATGTGATTAGAACAATTGTGTATGGGACAACTACCGAAAAACTTAAAAAATTTGAAAGGGAAAACGAGCTGAAAGCTTATTAAGGTCTAGCTGAGAGTCCGAAGATAGCGGAGAGTCGATTCGGCGCCGTTCGCATCACCTCGGTCCGACGTATGGAAAGACTTAGCGTATTTTACGGCGAGATCTTAAATTGAAAACGTACAAAATACAGCTTGTGCAACAACTAGAGCCGTTCGACCTTCCCAAGCGACATCGCTTCGCTCTATGGGCTCTTGAAAAGTTGCAGGATGATCCGACGTTTTCGAGCCAAATTTCGTTCAGTTATGAGATTAATTTCTGGCTCAAAGAGATTCAGAAGCTGCCATTTTATCCAGAAAAAATAAAAGGTTGATGTGGTTTGTGGGCCGATGGAATAGTCGGTCCATTTTTCTTCAAAAACGATGCCAGTTGAAATGCTCGAACGAGTCAATGAAAATTGGACTCAACGAATGGACCATCTGAGACGTATCCACCGCCAACATTGAAAAAGGATAATGTTCAAAAAATAAATGTCAAAGAAAGAAGTAGGGAGCCTAGAAATGGATCACTCTTTACTTAAATATAATAAGCATTTGTTACTGCTTATCGCCTCGCTCGAAAAATGAGGAGCTTTATATGTAAATATCCATTGACATGAGCTCAAGACTACCGAACACATGCTAGTCGATGTCGTAATTTTTAAAAACATTGGTTTCTGATGAGATTTAAACTAACGATATACGAATACTATTTCGAATTGATGGAAATGTCGGTATGAAAATATCGTAAAATGCTTACGTGCTTGCTTTGTGCCGATACCAAACATAATACTGGTACCGAAGACACGCTGTGATACATGCAATTCCCAATAGAAGCGGCCATTATTCAGCGGACGCTTGCCCTGTACACCCGCCGTTCCTTTACTCCAATTTGGATGAAAATGCACCGTGCGATTATTGGGACCACTCAGCACTATTTCTTTCGAGCGATGCCGTTTACTCCACGTCCAATTGTCCTCGCAACCATGCTCCAGCGGCATGACTTTTTTACGTCTCACCAATTGAGAGGAACTTCCACTTCCACCACCAGCACTTCCATTACCCACATTTGTATTGGCCGCCGACGAATTCAGCGTCGGCGATGTGCCATTTAACGATTCGTTAAGCCTTGCGTCCGATTTGGCTGATGAGTTTAGCGAATTATTGTCGTCATCCGAGGACATGTTATTGCCTTTACTATAACGTTACAACTTATGTATGTATGTACGTCCAGATACTTGTAATTAAATTGTTGAGTTTCAGTATAATCGATTTCAGTGCCTCGTTGCACTTTTGTAGTTTTCTACTGTTACTACTAAGGTCACTACTTGACAGTTTCTAGCATCTAGAAAACGAGAATCCTACAAGCGGCATGTGTTTTTGTATTTCTGGCATTCAAGTAGTCTAGTCACTGTTGTCTGACGAAAAGAAGGTCACTTCCGGTTGTTGCGTATTCTTCACACCTGCAAAAGCACTTTGCCCTGTTCAATTGCACCTGTATAACGGTAAACGTTTTGTTACATACACATTCATCTGGTATCACTGCCAACACATCTTACACGTTCGACCCACTCGGCACGAGTCCTTTGTCTCGAGAACCCTTTTGTGTCGCTGCGTCTTCTTGGTTGTCGATATTTTCAATTCTCTCTGTTCGCTTGTTGCCGGTTAACTGCTAATAGCTATTGTTTAAGGTACCAATAAGATTGCCGTTCTTGTATCTAGTTGAAGTGAGAAAGGTTATAAAATAGATTTACTAAAAATTATTACTAAAATATTTCGCTGGATATGAGTAAACAAAATAAAAAAAAAACGACAAACACGATTTTGAGGAAACAAAAATATTTCAATCATTCGTACATACAGCCATACATACAAACATTCTCATTGATGGAAAATAATTGGTGTGCTCAAATAATGAAAATTATTTGCTGGGTTTCATCGGCACCTTATACCCGAGCACAACTTATTGCCGAGCAGAATTTCGCATGGGAATGATATCTTCAACCAAATCAAAGAAATTAAGGAAAAAGAATCATTCAAACTACGACCTTAAGAAGTTTGAGGTAAAAATGGAACGATGTCGCCTCTGGCGTAGTCTCTCCTTTTTGGGTTTCAAAGCTTAGAAGTTTTCGTGAGTGTCGCAAGTTATTTTTCCTCTGAAGCTGACGAAAAATGAAGCTCAACGATCCTTAAAACTATCGTTCAAAATAATATATGTAATACTCATAGCAAAAACAGGCAAGAAAGATTTGCCATTGACTGCTGAAGGTCGACAGGGATTAGGAAGAGATTTTCGTTGTTGGTTGGAACTGCGATCGGAGCCTGAATATGCATATGTCTTACATAGATAGATAGATAAATAAATGATAATATGCCCCGCGACTTAAAGTCTGTTGTGTCCTCCCCTAAGTCACAACGACTCACTTAGCCGTAGCACTTTGATGAATTCTAATACACTGCCAGGTGCTATTGAGGCGATTTGATTCCTATTTGGGAATTGGATCCAAGGGCCTTATCCTGCGACTGCGGACTGCTGTGCAGTCAATTACCAAGGGTTCTGGAGTATCAGGCTCCGGTTATTTTCCCATGTTATACAAGCGCTTCTTGGGCTTACAAAGCCAGTGTAGACTGCGACAAGTAGCCGGAGTTTGTCCCTTGGAAGCTTGATAACGTATTTAAACCTGCTAATGTTGCAACCACCCATTAGCTACAGAGCATGTCGCATGCCTTTGAGTTGTTACCAATAACTTTCCCTGCCTATACCTTCGGAGGTATACGGAGCAGCTCCTTTATGGTATGAGGACCAACCGCAAAAAAGAGTTTCGGTTCTAACATGTTGGTAGATGCTGTGAGCTCTTCAGCCAGTTCAGTCCCGGCAATACCTTTGCCGAGCACCCACTGCACTTGGTTACGATCTGATATACTGTTCAGCCGTTCTGTACACTTCTACGCCAGTAGCGGTTTGATCACGTAGGCAGGAATCGCTTTACGTACTGCTTGACTGTCGCTGAGTATGACTACACTTTCGTTGTGATTGTTGTGTTGGAGATTTATCTCTACTCACCGACTTTTAGCAAAGATCTTTGCTAGGAATATGCTCGGAAAATTTCCCACAGGTGTGGGGAGTTTGGTGCGTGGTCCTGAGGCTCCTGCACCAATTTCCTCTGATGTTTTCGAGCCGTAGATGTACCACTTGATTGTATTATTCCTGAGCAATAGGAAGCGAGAGTGGAATCATTCCATGCAGCCTTACTGCGAAGGGTAACTTAGAACTTCCTAGTGAAGTTTACTCTTTTGGTAATGCTGTCCCTTGCGAGAAGAGCCATTTGTATTTCGTCACTTAAGGCCATCATTCGTTGGGATGAGATTACCTTTCCTCTGCCAAGCCCGTTTGGCTACCTGACCGATACTTCAGCGACTGCGTCTTGAGAATTATTCCGAAAAAAGCCCACTCTCTTTATATTCTGATATTATTTCAAAATATCCGAAATATAATAACTCTAGAGATCATTGGGGAACGTATTCCAACGTTATGGTGAAGATAAACACTCCCAAATGAATTTCTTGCGGCAGCAAAAGGTAATAAATATTGTAGAGCAAAGACCAAAACAAATATAAATCATTCCAGCATATTCCTCCTCCACTCCTCGGATAAGTCACAGTTTGAAAACAAATATTATTTACATACCTATACATATATGTATGTAAGCTTGAGCGCACTTACTCACCTGTATTTTTTATGTTTTTCGTTACTTATAGGTAGGTCGTTGTTATTGTGGATGTCTTCGCTGTCGCCAGTTCTAGTTCAACAGCCAAACTTGGGGACAATTCTTCTACGGATCCCGCCTCTTCAACACCATAATATGCAACACTTTCTATGGAGGTCGCTAGACCAGAGTCCGTGGTATCGATATCAGAGAGCGAACCATTTACATTGTACACCGAAGCGAAGGGTGATTGGTAGCCGCTGGATGAATTTGATGTGGACGTATCCCACAATGGACTGCTACTACTAGAACTACTACTGCTACTATTATTGCCGGCGTTTCTTGCCCTCATGAACTCCTCATATTGCTGTCGCCTCAAATACTGCCTTTGAAGCTGATATTGTTTTTGCATTGGGTTTTGCTGCTGCTCTTGTTGTTGCTGTTGCTGTAGTTGTGTTTGATGTTGTCGTGACGTTGTGACAGTCAATCGATTTTTCAAATTTCGCTTCAATTCACGACTTACTTTACGCTGCTGCCGTCGTTGCGCCCATGTCTGCTCCAACGTCGTCGAAGTGCTGCCGCCGCAGAGTGGCTGCCAGAAACGCGACCGATTCTGTGTCGACAGGTAGGCGCTAGATTGCTGTAGCTGTTGCTTGTGTGCCTTCTGTATTTCCAGTTTTTGCAAATGAAAATGATGACAACAATAACCCTGCGGACTGTTAGCGCAAAAACGACAAGCCTCAGCTAGAATGCCTCCAGCACCATCTGGTTCACCACCACATGTGGATAGATTGTGTCGTCTGCGCGGCTGTTTGTTGCTCTCTACGCCTCCAGTATAGTATTGCTCCAGCAAGAGCTTGCGTGTCGCAGCTGAGGACGTCTCAGCGGCTTCCTTAAGTAGACGTGAATTCTTTGGATTGATCCATCGATCGTGTATATGCAGGACCAGACGCTGACAGTATAAACATAGCGATTGAAACAATAACAACAAAACGATAATCATATATGATTGAAGTTTGCGTGCGGACTAGAATGCGAACCCGACTTATGTAGAAGCGGTTGAGGTGACAATGTGGAGACTAAATTTTCTGAATGACGAAATTTTAGACTTGATTAGCACACAGTGTTGAAAACTGACTGCGCTCTTCTGCTGTTGTTGCTGCAGACATAAGGTTTTCTTGAATATTTGTATAGTCTGTGAAGTTGTTTGCTGGTGACGGTGGTAGTACAGGCAGTGTAAACTTTTGGTGAGTCTGGGTATGCTATAATTTTTTTTTTGTCGAATATGTGGTGGTGATTTTTTCTTAAC